>NW_011494899.1:1907638-1943783 GCF_000754665.1 Bison bison bison
CTTTGGCCACCTGATGCGAAGAGATGACTCATTTGAAAAGACCCTGATGCTGGAAAAGATTGAGGGCAGGAGGAGAAGGGGACAACAGAGGATGAGATGGTTGGATGGCATCACTGACTCAATGGGCATGAGTTTGGATAAACTCCGGGAATTGGTGATGGACAGGGAGGCCTGGTGTGCTGCAGTTCATGGGGTCATAAAAAGTCAGACACAACTGAGCGACTGAACTGAACTGAATTTTGGTTGATGTGCCAAAAACCTGAAAATCATCCTAGACTTTCCCCTCAACTTTATAAGCCCCACCTCAACATAAGTAGTCATCCAAGTTCCACTGAATCTATCTCCTAAATCTCTCCAAAATCTGCCCCTTTCTACCCCAGTGGTACTTCAGACTCATTTATCTCCTAACCTCCAGCAACAGCCTCCCCAGGTATCCCTGGACTCCACTTTCTTGTCTCCCAAGACACTCCACCCACTGCTGCCAGAGTTTTCTGACAACTGAGAATCCAGTTATGTCCGATATCCCAGCTTAAACTTGCCAGTACTTCCCCTAGGCAGACAGCACTACTGGGCCTATATTGTGCCTTGGAACATGATCCTAAATATTCTTAAGAAAAAAGAGGTCTACAATCAAATGAGTATGGAAAATGCTACATGTCACAGCCACCTAACCTCACCCTCCATATCCACAAAATACATTCCAGCATTATAAAGCTCTGAGAAGTCCAGGAATTACAGAAAGCATGCCCAACATTTAACCAAGAAACACTATCCTCCTTCCTCAACACTCAGCATCCCCATAACACTTACTTTTAATCTCATGAGACAAGTTTTCCATAGAGGACATGCTGAGAAATGCAGGTGTACAAAATAAAGTCCAAACTCCTAAACCCCTTAGCGTACAAGGCCCTTCATCACCTGACCCCTGACTCTGTATCAAGTTCACGTTCTGCAGTCCCTCCCTCTCCATTCCCCCACCTCTTCAAGTATTACAACAGACTATCTTTCTACCTTGCAAAGGCCTTGATTATTGCACTTCACCACCCTGTACTGCAATTTTCTGATTTCATGTCTATATCCTACCATGACAAGAAGCTTAGAAAGGAATAGACATGTCACCCACTGTTGTACAACAGGAATAGTACCTGGCACACAGTAGGTACAATAAATGCTTGCTGAACAAATGATGAAAGATAATATCTTACAATTTCATGTTTTTCAGTGTTTTCTAATTTACCCCAAATAAAAATAGGCAAGACAGATGAGGCAAGACACCTTTTTATACTTGCTATAATTTTGATTCAGATTAAATAAAATATAACCAAGGTTACCAGCTAATAAAAATTTGAAATGATCTAAGATCTCCAGACTCATAGTTTGGAACTTTTTGACATAATACACTGCTTCAGTAAGACTGAGTTACCTACATTAATTTTACTCATAAAGACTACTTCTTAGGTATGTGCTCAACTCTTAATGCAAAGCACATGTTTCTTCTTTTTAAGTTTATTTCCATTAGAAAAAGAGCAGAAGAAAGTATAGTTACATTTTATGAGTGAAATAGTGGAAGAATATAAGGGACCAAGAGGCTGTTCTTTCAAAATCCTTGAGGATCTGAGCCCTGATGGCTTGTAGAGAAGACCCACATTCACCTGTTAAAAACCCAGGGGACAATGGGTTTAGACAATCCACACTACCCAAAATAAGGCTCCTTCCTTTGAGAAAGGAGAAAATACTCATTAAAACCACTTACCTGACGAAATTATGAATTACAGGCATACCTAGAAATGTTGCAGGCTGGGTTCCAGACTATTGCAAGAAAGCAAATATTGCAATAAAGTAGGTCACACATTTTTTTGGTTCCCCAGTGCATATAAGAGCTATGTTACACTATATGGCGCTTATTAAGTGTGCAGTAGCATTATGTCCGGAGAAGGCAGTGGCACCCCACTCCAGTACTCTCGCCTGGAAAATCCCATGAACAGAGGAGCCTGGTAGGCTACAGTCCATGAGGTCGCTAAGAGTCGGACATGATTTCACTTTCACTTTCACTTTTCACATTCATGCACTGGAGAAGAAAATAGCAACTCGCTCCAGTGTTCTTGCCTGGAGAATCCCAGGGACGGTGGAGCCTGATGGGCTGCCGTCTATGGGGTCACACAGAGTTGGACATGACTGAAGCAACTTAGCAGCAGCAGCATTATGTCTAAACAATGCAGACACCCTTAATTAAAAAACACTTTATTGCTAAAAAATGCTAACCATCATATGAGTCTTCACTGAGTTATAACCTTTTTGCAATAATAACATCAAAGATCACAGATCACAAATCATAAAAAAATATAAATGTCAAAATATTTTTAAAATGACAAAAATATAGTTTAAAAGGTATAAAAATATAATGACAAAAATGTTTAAACTATCATGAGAATTACTAAATGTGACAGAGATAGAAGAGAGCAAATGCTGTTGGAAAAATGACACCAACAGACTTGCTTGACACAGTTTCCACAGACCTTCGGTTTGTAAAAAACACAGTGTCTGCAAAGCACAGTAAAACTGAGGTATGTCTGTATATACGCTCTTTGCTTCTTATGCCTAACTTTTGGCCATTTATTACTTACTGACAGATGTGTGGGAGAGAATATACGTGAGAAGAATGTTTTTAAAGGTTACCCTAGGCTAATAATGACATGGGAGGAAGATATCAAAACCCTCTGGTGAGCTTATCAAACTTTACACCCACTCCATGAGAACCACAGGCACTCTCTGAGCCATCCTGATATACATACTTATCATATTCTTCATGCATGTGGAAACGAGAAAAAATGTTTAGCACCACCTCTCTAAACAGATCATTTGTTACATGTCATTGACAAGTGAGTGGACAAGTGACTGTAATGCAATTTAGAGCTAGTATTAGCATCTGATACCATACTCTCCCTGTTTCTCTTTAAAGATTCAATCAGTACTAGATGAATTCCCAAATACAATGAAATAAGGAATGTGTAAATCAACTATACTTAATAAATAAGATTAATTAAAATTTAAAAAAATTTCTATAAGAATATAATCTTTAGTCTACTGATGGTAATCATCCTGACTGGTACAGAATCCAGTTGAGCTATTCAGTATGATTTATCAACTACTCTGTTTCCTGTTTTGATATTAATACCCACCACACTGTCGTCATTCCAGACTTCAGATTGGGCTGCCTGTCCCTGGAGCGAGTCATGCAGTTGTGCATCCTGTATGTTGGACTGACTGGAGCTGGCGGCCAAAGAGGGTTGGTCATTATTCTGGACTGAGGAATGCTCTGAAACTGTGGATGAAGGTAAGTTAGGTGCTGCAATGGCATCTTCAAGAATCAAACATAGCAAGTCCCCAGAAACAATCCCATATGAAGCCAAGGTCTCTTCATCTCCAGTGAGGGCATCCTTGTTGTTCAATGTAATTGCAAACCGGGCATCAGAACTGCCAAGAAAGACGAATAAGGACAGTAAGAGCTACCTATTTCGTCAGCCCCGGTAAAATACATTTGAAACATATGCAGAGTACACAGTATGGCCCAGCAACACCAATGAAAACAAAACAAAACAGAGATAAAAAGAAAGCCAAAGTCTAGGAAACTATCAAAATTATTTGTTCTTCTCACTAAATGTCTACGTTACAGATTCCAGCCTGAGGGACAGGATCAGTAATTCTCTATCATTAATCCATGTTTTCATCAATTCTAAGATACATACTTTTTAATACTTTGTCATCTTTGGAAAAGGGATGCGTCTTAAAATTGATGACATATCACAACTTAATGGACAGCATTTTTTCATATAGTGTGACTTAAGAATGTGCATCTGAGGGCTGATGGCAACTGAGAGTCAATGAAATATATTCTTTTCAAAATACATATTGTATCACATCATTCCTGTGCTGAGAACCCTCCAATGGCTTCTATTTGACCTTGGAATTGGCCTTAAAATGGCCTCCAAAGCCCAACATCTGACCTACCCCTCATCCTCTCACTCACTGTTCTCCATCTACATGAGCTTTCCACTCCTTCCTCTAAAACAGATCAACCTCAGTGCAGCCTCTGGGCCTGTGCATCTGCTCTTCCAGTTCTTCAAATCTTTCTCATCACCCAGGTCTCAACCCAAACGTCATCTCTTGAGAGATGCCTTCTACCCAACCTCCATCACTCTATTCCATTCTTGTGCTTTACTTTTATTGGAACATCACTAATGGAAACTATCATTTATTTGCTTATCATCTCTTCCACACCCATACCACTAGAATTTAAGTTTCATGAGATTGAGGACCTTGTCTGTCTAGTTCAAAATTTCATCTCCAGCACTTGGCAAATAAAAAGTATTTATGGAACAGAAGTAACCAACAAACATTAGATGAAAAGATCAAGATGAGGCTAAAATCAGGGCTAACTATCCAATATCCTTCCACAATAGTTAGCTTATGAAGGTTCCAAAATACTAGACCCATGTCCTAATGAATATTCATAATCACAAAAAGTTAGATGAGTGCACATAGATGACTGAGTATAAATTCATCCCTCTTAACTCAGTAACAGGTTCACCCTTCTCACTGAGGTCTTACTTAAAGTCTTTTATGTGGAAAAAGTGAACTCGCTCCATCGTGTCCAACTCTTTGCGACCGCATGGACTGTAGCCTACCAGGGTCCTCCATCCATGGGATTTTCCAGGTAAGAATACTAGAGTGGGTTGCCATTTCCTTCTCCAGGGATCTTCCCGACCCAGGGATCAAACCCAGGTCTCCCGCATTGCAGGCAGACACTTTACAGTCTGAGCCACCAGGGAAGTCCCTTCTATGTGGAAGACTGCACAAATCCAAAGACCCAGTGCTAAGCAAGTTAAGAGTTCAAATTAAGCTGAAGTAATGAACTCCCATCCTTTCTGCATCACAGATTATCTGATCATAAGCAAGCTAAGAGTTCAAATTAGGCTGAAGTAATGAACTCCCATCCTTTCTTCATCACAGATTATCTGATCTTCAGAGAATAATCATTTCATTACACACTGGTGAGGAATAATTAACACCATTGTAGAACATTTTATAAGACATTTATACTTAGCAATACTAACTTCATTAACTTTTTGAGAGGTTAACAAAGGATGAAGTCCTTTGAAAACTGTGCTCTGTTTATTCATTTTTACAATGCTTCATTTTCAAAAGTGCTCCCAGTAATTCATTTATGTTTTTCTTTCACGTGTAAATACATATTTTCTTACCAATTAAAGTGTCTTTGGTACAGAAATTATTGAAGCTTTCAAAACAACTCCTGCTTATGAGAAAATAAGTAGCTATGCCTCTGCTTTCAAATGTTTTGATAAATGTTGAAAATCAGCCAAATGCCCAGAAAAACAATATCCCATTTTTAGCAGGAAAAAAAGAAAAACATCTCAAATGAATTGTGTTTATGGATGATTTGTCACAGCATAAGGTTGGTTTTTTAAAATGATTATCTAGCACAATATTCGTTCAAATATTGATTTGTAAAAAAGGTAAAGAATTGTCTACTTAATAAAATGTTGGCCTCCCCTCCCCTTTAGTAAAAGACCTACTTCTAAAGTAACATATGGTTTTCCAGGAGAATGGTTAAAAAACAATCCTGTTTTCTGACACTGTGGGTGAGGGTAAAAAATTAACTTAATCAGGAAATGCCATCCTAGAAACTCCAGGCCTTTGAGAATTATTTTATGGCAATCTCAGATCCACTTGCTCAGCAAGGACACTTTAAAAGTAATAAAGTCTCATGGACACATTTTTAAACTGCCCATTTATTATAAAATGAACGTACTGTCAGAAGAATGAATTCACTTTCGCAAGCTGAAGCTTACATTCCTTCCGGTTAATCAGCCTCAACTGTAAAAACAAACTTGAAAGAGAAACTAACTTGGGCTCTTGAGTAAACAAAGCTAGTCATATTGGGTTTCACATCCTTTCCAGACTGTCCCATCTAATTAAAAAGTAATATGTATACATATATACAAGCTATTTTTAAAAGGGAAGTTAATTTTGATAATTTGTGGTGGGGTAATGATACCAGCAGGAGAAGGCAATGGCACCCCACTCCAGTACTCTTGCCTGGAAAATCCCATGAACGGAGGAGGCTGCAGTCCATGGGGTTGCTAAAAGTCTAGACACGACTGAGCGACTTCACTTTCACTTTTCACTTTCATGCATTGGAGAAGGAAATGGCAACCCACTCCAGTGTTCTTGCCTGGAGAATCCCAGGGACAGTGGAGCCTGGTAGGCTGCTGTTTATGGGGTCACACAAAGTCGGACATGACTGAAGCAACTTAGCAGCAGCAGCAGCAATGATACCAGCATGCAAAACACTTAGGCTTAACATCAAGAAAAAACAATCAGATCAGATCAGATCATTCGCTCAGTCGTGTCTGACTCTGCGACCCCATGAATCACAGCAGGCCAGGCCTCCCTGTCCATCACCAACTCCCGGAGTTCACTCAGACTCACGTCCATCGAGTCAGTGATGCCATCCAGCCATCTCATCCTCTGTCGTCCCCTTCTCCTCTTGCCCCCAATCCCTCCCAGCATCACAGTCTTGTCCAATGAGTCAACTCTTCGCATGAGGTGGCCAAAATACTGGTTTAGCATCATTCCTTCCAAAGAAATCCCAGGGCTGATCTCCTTCAGAATGGACTGGTTGGATCTCCTTGCAGTCCAAGGGACTCTCCTTGTCTAACTCAATGAAACTAAGCCATGGCCGTGGGGCAACCCAAGACGGGCGGGTCATGGTGGAGAGATCTGACAGAATGTGGTCCACTGGAGAAGGGAATGGCAAACCACCTCAGTATTCTTGCCTTGAGAACCCCATGAACAGTATGAAAAGGCAAAATGATAGGATACTGAACGAGAAACTCCCCAGGTCAGTAGGTGCCCAATATGCTACTGGAGATCAGTGGAGAAATAACTCCAGAAAGAAAAAACAATAGAGGTGTCAATCACTATAACACTTAAAAGGAAGTTTGTCGGTATCTCATTTTCTGTATTTATGTTTTTAATTTGGAGGGAAAAAAGGCTTACTTTGAATGTAACGTCCTAAACTGAGAAATGAAAGGGTGAGAAGTTCATAATAAAACCTCATTTTACTGAATTTCCTAAAAATAAAATGTAAGTTTATAAAAGTCTTCTGAAAGGAGCCAGTTAACAGGTTTTCTTTTGAAGAATTCACCTAAAAAGCCCCAGTGAACACCTCTTGTATTTTTTCTCAGCACAAATTCCAAATTCGCTAGTTCAGTATTTGAAGAGGACCACCCTCACTTTTGTCCCTCTACTCCCAGGTTATGGTCTCCAGGATACCCAGGACAGCCTCATCTGCAACCCCATAAATTCAGAATTTGATCCATTATTTCTCAACGTCACTGTCCCCAAACTGCAAGCTCTCCAGGGTCATCATAAGGCCAACGTTTACCATAGATTGCATTAAAAAAAAAAAAGCAACATCTTGCCCAGGAAAATATTATTATTTGAAACAGACCGAAATGCTGCACTTTGCAAAACTTTCCAGCGGGGAAGTCAAAGTGCCCACAGCGGCGCCTGGCAGGTAAACACTTAACGGAGTTTTTAAGCGGACCGCAGGCTGGCAGTCTGAAAGCGGTACAGGTTACAGGTGGCCTCTTATCTCCATACGAGATACGAAGCAGGTTTTTAACTCCTAACACTTTACAAACTTTTTCACTGAAATATTCCGACAGCTGGAGATGGTGAACTTAAATCCCTGGAAGCCTGAAGAGGTTTAACCTAAGCCTAACCCGTAATTTCCCAGCTCACATCTCAAAAGACTCGAGAATTTTGCATCTTAGCCTCTCCCTGGGTTAGTTTACTGCAAACACGGAAGCGAAGGCTCACCCTGGATGAGCTCGGAGCCCTCGGGACGCCGGGCCATGACCTCTGGGAGCCGGGACCCCGCGAGCGGCAACCCTCGTTCCCGCTTCCCGCCTGGCCCGCGCGCATCACAGTCCCGGGGCGCGGGCCCCGCCCGCTAGCCGCCCCGCCTCACGTGACCGCCCGGCGCGGGCCCGCGCCACTGGGCGCTCCTCCCCGCCCCACCGCGCCCCCCCACCCCGCCTCTCCGCGGCGCCTACCTGTACCCCCAGGTGGGCAGGGCCTGGCTCAGGTACGCGCGCAGCTGCCCCAGAGTCGGCTCCACTTCTGGCATATCCAGCGGCCAAGTCCGCTTCTGAAGCCGGACCCGCAGCTTCATGGCGGCCGCGAGAGGACTCAGCGGCCCGGACCCCCGAGGCGGTGACGGTAACTGCGGAGCGGCCGGGGACCTCCCGCCTACAGCGGCCACTACCGTAGCTATGGAGATACTGAGGTGTAACCGACCGAGGACCCCGCCGAGCTGGTCTCTGGAACAGGAGCGCTCCGCCCCTTCTCTTGAGGGCGCCCCCTGGAGCCCACCGGCGAGCAGACCGCTGGAGGCCAACACGAGTCCAGGCCGCTCGGGAACTCACCATCGATGACTCGGCGCGCAACGGCGCCACCTGAGAGCGCGCTGTGAGTTCTGCGCAGGCGTGGAGGCTGCCGCGGAGCGCCGGGGTCGCGGCGCTCGAGCGATGGTGTCGCTTGTCTCCGCCTTTCCTAGAGAACGTTAACGCTGGAAGGGATACTGCTGCTGCTACTGCTGCTAAGTCGCTTCAGTCGTGTCCGACTCTGTGCGACCCCTGAGACGGCAGCCCACCAGGCTCTCCCGTCCCTGGGATTCTCCAGGCAAGAACACTGGAGTGGGTTGCCATTTCCTTCTCCAATGCATGAAAGTGAAAGTGAAGTCGCTCAGTCGTGTCCGACTCTTCGCGACCCCATGGACTGCAGCCTACCAGGCTCTTTCGTCCATGGGATTTTCCACTCAAGAGTACTGGAGTGGGGTGCCATTGCCTTCTCCGTAAAGGGATGCTACAGATCAAATTACTCGCCACTCCGCAAGGCCAGGTGTCCTGGTTCTTACTCCATTTCCTCCGTGGCTCCAGCACCGTTCGCACCCATCAGCACCTTAGGTTGAACCCAGATTCTTATAGTTTCCCACATTACAGCAAACTTAAAACAATTTGTAGGGACTTCCTGGTGGGCCAGTGGCTAAGACTCCGCGCTCCCAAAACGGGGGGCCCGGTTCAATCCATGGTAAGGGAACTAGATTCCACATGCGGCCCAGACCCAGGGCGGCCAAATAAATATTTATTTAAAAAAAAAAAAAAAACAACATTGTAGCCGGTGATCTATGTCGGAGAGTATATTGGCAACCTGTCGCTGCCTAATAATCACCCCAAAGCTTAACCGCTTAGGACAACTGACATTTTTCACACAGGTTCTGTAGATCGAAAACTTGGTCATGACTTGGCTGTTTGGTTCTGTCTTGGTCTCTCGTGAGATTACAGTCAAGATGTAGGTCAAGCAGCCTTGACCTGCAGTTATCTGAAATCTTGACTCGGGCTGGAGGATCTCAATCGCATGACTGTTGACCTTGGTTTTTTCTGTTGACGCCTTAGTTTTTCACGCCGTGGGCCTCCCCATTGGGCCGCTTGAGTGTCCCAAGGGCATGGTGTCAGTGTCCCTCACTTCCCTCAGAGCCAGTGATCCCAGAGAGACCAAGGCAGAAGCCACAGTGTCTTTTATGATCTCATCTCAGAAGTCACATACCATCACTTCACTCGTTCAACCAAGACTTCAGTGTGGGAGAATCAACCCGAAAGCATGAATACCAATAGACAGGGATCACTGGGGTCCATCTGGGAGTCTAGCTACCACAGAGGGCCTGGCAATAATGACGATGATCACTTAGATGAGGAAAAGAGTATTGTCGCTTTTCATCCTTGTAAAGATAGCCTTTTTCCAAATCCTAAAAAAAGAGTTGAATAACATTTCTTCCAATAGGTGGCAGCACTGGTCCACATTCTGACCCTCATTCACTCGATAAATATATACTGATCACCTCCTTTGTGCCGGAGTATCCTAGGTCCTGAGAAGACAAGTTCCTACCCATGCAGAGCTTACAGAGAAGTGAATCAACTTTTGTGGTAGAGTGTAAAAAGTGTCTTGTTTATGATGGAGATAAGAACAATCCTGGGGACTGGGGTACATAGGCAAGGGTGGTTGGCCAGGAAGGTTCTTGAGTGGCAAGCGATATGAAATTGAGGAAGGAAGGATGACAGTGCCAGGGTGGCTTGATGTGGCCAGAGTGGACACTGGCTCAATGTGGACAGAGTGGGTATATCCCAGATAAAGAAGAGCCTCAAGCTAAGCAAAGGATTTGGGACACATCCTAGAACGCATAGGAAGCCACTGAAGAGTTTTAAGCAAGGGAGGCTCCATCTATCAGAGTTCTTAGCTCTAAGGAATAGAGACTGACTCTGACCAAACAGAAAGGCAGCAAATGAAAAGGATAATGGATAGTTTTGGGATTCTGGGATGGCCTGAAGAAGTGACTCCAGGTTAAGCTTCTAGGAGGATGCTCAGAACCACACTGAAGAACTGGCCTGATGAGGAAACTGTCTTGACTGGTAGCCACCCCACCCCATCCTGGATGGAAGCTGCTGTCACCGTTGCCAGGAACTGCTGGAGAATGGCTGCCACCTCTAAATGCCACATGATTTTACACCAACGAAATGCCAAGCTTCCAGAAGAACCTATATCCTCACCTCACTCACTTTGAAATTGAAACTTCAATGTATCTGGGATGTGTCTGCTTGAGGGAAACTGAGGCCTGGAAACTGAGGGAAACTCCCGACTGGAGGAGACTGGAATTTAGAGTCTGATCTCTTTCCTTGGGGAAGCAAGACTTACAATATTTTAATTTCCCCAAATGGAGGAAGGCAGTTCAAAAGATGACAGGAGGCTGTGAGTCTGACAGATGGGTCAGATCTGAGATATGAATCTGTCCCTGGTAGAGTATGGGTGAGATCAGGGTTTTTCAAGTTCTGCACTGCTGACACTTGGGCCTCACAAGCCTTTGTTGTGCAGAACTATTATATCTTATACCTTGTAGATACTGCTATTTAGCAGTATCCCTGATCCCTATCCGCAGAATGCCAAGAGAACCCCCCTCCCTCAGTTGTGAGAACCAAAGATGTCTCCAAACTCTGCCAAATATCCCCTAGGAGGAAAATTGCCTTGGAAACCACTGGATTAGAGACCAGCTAAGTTAGACCAGCCGATTCCAGTGGGTTGGAATGACAGTGGGAATGGAAACAGTGGGATGGTCTGGGAAGACGTGTCAGAGGTAGAAATTATAGAACCTGAGAAATGGCTATGTTTAGAGACTGTGGATATGAATTTGAGCAAACTCCAGGAGATAGTGAAGGACAGGAAAGCCTGGAGTGCTGCAGTCCACGAGGTTGCAAAGAGTCAGACACAACTTAGAGACTGAAAAACAGCAAATCAGGGTATAGCTTCAGCTACTCGAACAGAGGTCTGAAATCATAGTGACCTAAGCAGGATATTACTTTGCCAACAAAGGTCCGTCTAGTCAAGGCTATGGTTTTTCCAGTGATCGTGTATGGATGTGAGACTTGGAATGTGAAGAAAGCTGAGTGCTGAAGAATTGATGCTTTTGAACTGTGGTGTTGGAGAAGACTCTTGAGAGTCCCTTGGACTGCAGGGAGATCCAACCAGTCCATTCTGAAGGAAATCAGCCCTGGGATTTCTTTGGAAGGAATGATGCTAAGGCTGAAACTCCAGTACTTTGGCCACCTCGTGCAAAGAGTTGATTCATTGGAAAAGACTGATGCTGGGAGGGATTGGGGGCAGGAGAAGAAGGGGATGACAGAGGATGAGATGGCTGGATGGCATCACTGACTCGATGGACGTGAGTCTGAGTGAACTCCGGGAGTTTGTGATGGACAGGGAGGCCTGGCGTGCTGCAATTCATGGGGTCACAGAGAGTCGGACACGACTGAGCGACTGAACTGAACTGAACTGAAGCAGGATATAAGTTTATTTCTCTCTGAAATAATGTTCTTGAAGAAAGAAGTGTGAGGCTAATATGGTGTCCATCTTTGGAGACTACGTACCACAGTCTGCCTCTTACTATTTTATAAACCTAGGTAAGTTACTGTCTGTAAAAATGAAAATAGTAACAAAAATATATCAAATGAGTATGCTGTAAAGATTCAGTGAGATGATACCTTTTGGTTTTTGTTCTAATCTATGAAGCTTGTGCTGATTTCTTAAGACAACAACAGCAAACTAATCCACATGAGATCTTTGCCTCAATCCTTTGCACAATAGAGTGTAATCACTGGAAGTAATCCAACCACAGGAGTGTAGGAGGGGCCTACAGAGCACCAGGGCACAACCAGAGCACCTCCAGGGCACAACCAAGGTGTACAGTACTCTAGAGGACAATCCTCCAAAACCTCAAAAGTCCATGAGAATATTATATACCCCTTCTCTCAACTATCTTCCTCACTGAGAATTTGTTTTTCTCTTTTGCAGGACATCACCTTAATGCCTGCAAGAAACAGTCACTGCAGTTTTCAAAGAGTTCCGAAATTTACATTTTTTAAAATGGGCCATTTTATAGAATATTACAAAAGGATGATGTCACTATTCCATGGGAATTCATTCATTGGCTCCCTGTAAGCTTTTTTTTTTTTTTGGAGTATAGTTGATTTACAATACTGTGTCACCTCTGCTGTACAGCAAAGTGACTTAGTTATACACATATAGACATTCTTTTACATTCTAGGCTTTTTTTTAATAAATTTTTTATTTCAGAACAGTTTTAGATTTATATTATTATTTTGAAGACTTACCCAATTTTCCTTTTATTAACATCTTGCTGCTGCTGCTGCTAAGTCTCTTCAGTTGTGTCCAACTCTGTGCGACCCCTGAGACAGCAGCCCACCAGGCTCCCCCGTCCCTGGGATTCTCCAGGCAAGAACACTGGAGTGGGTTTCCATTTCCTTCTCCAATGCAAGAAAGTGAAAAGTGAAAGTGAAGTCGCTCAGTCGTGTCCAACTCTTCGAGACCCCGTGGACTGCAGTCTACCAGGCTCCTCTGTCCATGGGATTTTTCAGGCAAGAGTACTGGAGTGAGTTATTAACATCTTAGATTAGTATAATAGATTTGTCACAATTAATGGACCAGTATAGATATCTATTAACTAAAATTCATACTTTATTCAGATTTCTCATTTTTTTCCTCTTCTATTTTTTCTCATTCTTTCTGTTCCAGGATCCTGTCCAGGGTGTCACCTTACATTTAGTGGTCGTGCCTCGTAAGCTCCTCTCATTTGTGATGATTTCTTAGATTTTCCTTGTTTTTTATGACCTTGACAGTTTTGAGGATTGCTAATCAGCTATCTGGAAGAGTGTCCATCAATGATAATTTGTCTGGTATCTTCTTATGAAAACACCATGACTGAGGTAATGTGTTTCTAGGAAGAAGACCATTGAGGTAAAGCACTCTCATCATATCAAGATGAGGTTTGGTGTTACATTCTGACCACATGGCTTCTCCACCATAGAGTCATTTCTTTTTTCTTCTAGGTTTAGTTTTATAAGTGCCAAACTTTTCCAAAGTGGAAAACATGTTTCATTCCCATCGGCAATGAATGAGACTTCCTATTGCTTTGTATTCTCACCATCAGTTTGTATTGACAATTGTTTGCTTTTTTCATCTTAGCCGTCCTAAAAGGTGCATAGTTGTATCTCACTGTTTTAATCTGCAGTTTCCAATGACAATGCTGAGCATCTTTTTATATGCTTATATGCCATCTATATATCTTCTCTAGTGAGGGTATGTTCTTGCCTGGAGAATCCCAGGGACGGGGGAGCCTGGTGGGCTGCCATTTCTGGGGTTGCACAGAGTCGGACACGACTGAAGCAACTTAGCAGCAGCAGCAGCAGTGAGGATATCTGTTCAGATCTTCTGCCCACTTCTAATTGGGCTGTTTGTTTTCTTGAGTTTCCTTTAGTTTTCTGGACATAACTCAAATTTCTGTGCTTAACAAAAACCCTTTATAATCTAGGTAGAAACCCCTTTCTTCTATCTGCCCAGTGACCCCTAAAGAATACCCACACTGCCCTATTCCAAAAAGCCTCCTCCACTTCCCTTGACCCCGTCTCCCACGAAGTCAGTTTGCCTCTGAGCTTTTACACATGCTGATTGTGGTACCTAGAATACCTTTCCTATCCTCCTTTTAAGCAAAGTGTGTTGCCCCTTCCTTTTGCTCCAGAAGCACTTGGAACATCCTTTTTAATGTTTTCCATCCCATTGTACTGCAATTATTTGTGTACCAGGCTTTCTCTAGTCTGAGGCTGTGAGTTTCTCAGGGGGAAAAGGCAGGTCTTATCCATCTTCAACAACACTCAGCCCCCACCTCCAGTGTGAGGGCTGGTTAAGCAAGATTCAAAATATGACATAAGGATATCCATGCTTATCTCAGAGGTCTTGATATATTTATTGGAAAAGTAAGATCTGCATTCTGTCTCTACAAGAAAAAGTCTGGTTGGCCTTAGTTTCGATATTTCCTTACAAATCTAATCCATTTTCCTGAATCTTGAGCTTTAATCTACATATTGATAGTTCTCACCCTTTAGAGTGTCTCATAAAACTTATATGAATTACAAGACTTTCCTGGCAGACCAGTTGTTAAGACTCTGCACTTCCAGTGCAGGATGTGCTGAGTCAATCCCTGGTCAGGGAGCTAAGATCTCACATGCTGTGCAGTGTGACCAAAAAATAATAAATATTTAAAGAGTTATATGAATGTACATTTAAATTTTAGCATGAAGTTAAATTCATTTTGAACTGCAAAAATAAAAATAAAAAGTAACTCCCTTTTAAATAAACAATAAGTAAGGGTTATTGGGTGAGTGGGTTTGTTTATTTTTCAAAACCAGCAGGAAGTCACTGCCATAAACCATTCCAAAGTGTGATTGGTGGGAGAGACCGTGTCTGAGTCAATCATCAGTGTCCACCCAGAAATGTTATCACATGGTCAACAGGGGAATGTGGCCTGGGACTGAGCTGGGAAGGGAGGGAGATGTGCTCTCAGGCAATTGGGTGGTTCTGCTAGATGTCTCCCTAGCCCTTCCAGAGCCACGCTAATTCCAGGCAGCTTCCTCTGGTTAGAAGTAAACTAGCAATTTCAAACAAACACATATATCTGTGTTACTCACACAGATTCAATTAGCAGCTCAAAAAACCAGATGTGCTGCCTAGCAACAGCATCCTCTCCTTACCTTCCACATCCGCTAGACTATGGCTTGTCCTTTTGTGACCTTCCTAAAAAAGGCAGCTTAGCACAGGGGTTAAGAGCCTCCCAGATGCAACTTAACCACAGAAGTAAACTTAACCATAGTGGTTCAGAGACTCCCAAAAGCAGAACACCTGGGTCCTGAATCCTGGCTCCACAAACTAGCTGTGATGCCTAAGACTAGGCAAAATTACTTAAACTCTCAGTCTCCTCGTCTATAAAATGGAGATAATATTATTACCTCAAATAGCTTTGGTGGGGATTTAATGAGTTCATATATAAATGGTGCCTGTATGTGCATGCTTATTTGCTTCAGTCGTATCCGACTCTGTGCGACCCGACGGCCTGCAGCCTGCCAGGCTCCTCTGTCCATGGGATTCTCCAGGCAAGAATACTGGACTGGGTTCCCATGCCCTCCTCCAAGGGATTGTCCCAACCTAGGAATAGAACTCATGTCTCTTATGTCTCCTGCATTAGCAGGCAGGTTCTTTACCACTATTATCACCTGGGAAGCCCCATAGAGTACCAAGCATTCAATAAATGTTAACTCTCATTTTTCTCTACCTCTTATGTCGCTCTTCAGGGTTTCCTTTTAACCAGATTTTACCAACACAAAATGTGGGGGAATGGGGAAGTCAAAGTGTCCTTTGTCCTAAAACTGCTTTATCTGGTTCATCCCCACCCCCGCCAACACACACAAAGAATCCCTGTTTCCTCCCACTTTCGTCTCCTACAAAATATAACATAATTTGTTTCCAAGCTCAAAAACAGTCTTATATTCAAATAACTTCTTTCTGTATGGGAATAGCCCGGACATTCTAGAAACCAAGAGCTAGGATGGTCCACTCTTATATCTGACATCTTTCTCTTTTTTGGACACCTTTCTTTAATGAAGATTCTAGCTAGTTGATTTTTATTTTTCTTTTGGAGTGTTAATTAAAGTCTCTCTTGATCTGCAGAGACTAATATACTGTCAGCCATTAATAAGTGAAATAACAGTAGGCAGTGACCAAAACCATCCCAAAGAAAAAGAAATAGAGAAAGGCAAAGTGGTTGTCTGAGGATGCTTTACAAATAGCTGAGGAAAGAGAGAAGCAAAAGGCAAGGGAGAAAGGAAAACATACACCCAACTGAATGCAGAGTTCCAGAAAATAGCAAGGAGAGATAAGAAGGTCTCCTTAAATGAATGCAAAGAAACAGAAGAATGGAAAAGACTAACAATCTCTTCAAGAAAATTAGAGATGTCAAGGGAAGATTTCATGCAAGGATGGGCACAATAGAGAACAGAAACGGTAAGGACCTAACAGAAACAGAAGAGATTAAGAAGAAGTGGCAAGAATGCACAGAAGAGCTATGTAAGAAAAGTCTTAATGACCCGGATAACCACAGTGGTGTGTTCATTCACCTAGAGCCACACATCCTAGAGTGTGAAGTCAAATGGGCCTTAGGAAGCATTACTATGAACAAAGCTAGTGGAGGTGACAGAATTCCAGAATTCCTGTGTTATTAAAAATCCTAAAAGATGTTGCTGTTAAAGTGCTGAACTCAATATGCCAGCAAATTAAAAAACTCAGCAGTAGTCACAGGACTGGAAAATTTCAGTTTTCAGTCCAATCCCAAAGAAAAGTGAAAAGTGAAAGTGAAGTCCCTCAGTCGTGTCCAACTCTTTTCGACCCCATGGACTGTAGCCCACCAGGCTCCTCCATCCATGGAATTTTCCAGGCAAGAGTACTGGAGTGGGTTGCCATTTCCTTCTCCAAATCCCAAAGAAGGGCAGTGCCAAAGAATGTCAAACTACCGCACAATTGCACTCATTTCACATGCTAACAAGGTTATGCTCAAAATCCTTCAAGCTAGGCTTCAGCAGTATGTGAACTGAGGACTTTCATATGTATAAACTGGGTTTAGAAAAGGCACAGGAACCAGAGATCAAATTCCTAACATCTGCTGGGTCATAGAAAAAGCAAGGGAATTCCAGAAAAGCATATACTTCTGCTTCATTGACTACATTAAAGCCTTTAACTGGGTGGATCAAAACAACTGTGGAACATTCTTAAAGAGATGGGACTACCAGACCACCTTACCTGTCTCCTGAGAAACCTGTATGCAGGTCAAGAAGCAACAATTAGAATCAGACATAGAATAATGGACTGGTTCAAAATTGGGAAAAGAGTACGACCAGGCTGTATATTGTCACCTTGCTTATTTAACTTATATGCAGAGTACATCATGCCAAATGCCAGGCTGGATGAATCACAAGCTGGAATGAAGATTTCCAGGAGAAATATCAACAACCTCAGATACGCAGATGACACCACTCTAATGGAAGAAGGTGAAGAAGAACTAAAGAGCCTCTTGATGAAAGTGAAAGGAGAGTGAAAAAGCTGGCTTGAAACTCAGTATTCAAAAAACTAAAATACGGCATCCAGTCCCATCACTTCATGACAAATAGAAGGAGAAAAAGTGGAAGCAGTGACAGTTTTTATTTTCTTGGGTTCCCAAATCACTGTGGATGGTGACTGCAGCTATGAAATTAAAGGACTTTTGCTCCTTGGAAGGAAAGCTATGAAAACCTAGACAACGTATTAAAAAAGCAAAAACATCACTTTGCCAACAAAATTCCATATAGTAAAAACTATGGTTTTTCCATTAGTCATGTACAGATGTGACAGTTGGACCATAAAGAGAGCTGAACACTGAAGAATTGATCCTTTCGAACTGTGGGGTTGGAAAAGACTCTTGAGAGTCCCTTGAACTGCAAGAAGATCAAACCAGTCAATCCTAAAGGAAATCAATCCTGCATATTCATTGGAAGGACTGATACTGAAGCTGAAGCTCCAATATTTTGGCCATCTGATGCAAAGAGCCAACTAGTTGGAAAAGACCCTGATGCTAGGAAAGTTAGAAGGCAGGAGGAGAAAGGCACGACAGAATGAGATGGTTAGATAGCATCACTGACTCAGTGGACTATCTGAGAGACAGTGGAGGATGGAGGAACCTGACATGATGCAGTCCCTGGGATTGCAAAGAGTTAGACATTACTTATCGACTGAAAACCAACCAAATTAGTCTTGCATTCTCAGTTGTCATCATAGGTAGGCTGGATAGGTAGGAATTCCCAGCAAATCCTTAGTTAAATCTGGAAGACTAAAATAAATAATGAAACTGGATATCTGGATATCATGTTGCTGGCTTTTGTTGTTTTTAATGATGAATTTTGCAAATTACTAGAAAATGATTCTTCCAACAGAAAGGAAGGCTTGAGGTAATGTCTAATACCCTTTACAAATAAAACAAAAACAGACCAGCTGTACTCTCTTTTATCTTTGTGTCTTAAACTCCAAGTATCTGAGGCTGTTTTTCCAAAATTATTCCACATCATGCATGAGCTGTACTATTATTTACTTCATAAATAAACCCAATTCTTAAAGTGTATATAAATTTGTTTAAAAGGGGAAGCTATCTAAAGGGGAAATTTTATTAATTTCCTAATAGAGGATAAACATACAAAATAAATATAAATATCATGAACATTAAACTCTGTACAGTACTTCAAAGTAAAACTTGTTTAAAACATCTTTTAAATTATTAATTGAAAATAATAGAGAAAATACAAGTAATAGGGCATCTAAATTATTGACAGTGAAGGAAAAACTTAACATATGCTATCTCACTTAGTTTAATTCTCATAATGACTTTCAAAGTAAATGTGATAACCACTTTTATAGAAGATTCTCTGAGACCCAAAGGAAATAAGTAAATTGCCCAAGTTCCCAGAGTTGGGGTGGGCAGGGCAAGTCTGTGTGAGGCCAGAACCACAAGGACTGCAGGATGGGGTTCCTCCTCCACCCATTTCACATCCTGTCTCCTCTCCTTCATCCAGGCCACACTTCCCAAGACTTCTCTCCAAATCTTGTGCCAAAAATCCCAGGATTCACAACACTGACTTGGGTTAGAGTTTCAGTATTTTGTGCCAAAAATAAAAATTAGTATTTGTATCAGAAAATATACAATTATTTGTATTTTACAGTCTTCAGCTTGCTTTTAAGTGGAGCAGATTCTTATGCAGCTGGTTAATGGGTCTGACGATGCAAATAGGAGGCTACTCAAGGTCTAAGTCTCCCTGACAGAAACAAGGAATGAGGATGGGAAAGATGGGATTGGGGGTGGGGGAAGCAGGAGGTGGAGGTAGAGGCAGAAGCTGCTGGGGAGGTGGGGGAGAGAGAGATCAGAGAGAGAGAAGGGGGATGGAGGAAGAGAGACAGCAGTGCTGCCTCCGAGGGAAGATTCAGAGGGAAGGAAAGAAATATTCACAGGTGCTTGATAAACTTTTCCCCATATAATGTATTATGTCATTCATCTTCTTCCATGTCTGGTTCTTGGCTTTTTATAGTACACTAAAATAAATACAATACAATACAATTTCACGTGTTTATCTGTGTAGCACCTGAAATGACCCCATCCTCCTCCTGTAGGACATGTACCATGGGGAACTGCCTCGGATGACCTCACCACTTCTACAGATTTAATTCCATCTCAAGGATAATGACTCGGAAATTCGTATTTCTAGTCGACCTCTCCTGGGAACTCCAACTACCCACCTGACGTAGCCATTTAGATGTTTAATATCATCATTTCTGCCCTTACTGCATTCCAGACACACCGGCCCACCTTGGCTATTCCCTCCACCCAATCCCTTCAGGGCTTTTTCGGTCTGGCTTCTAATGATCAGATCTCAACTCAGATACACCTCCTCTGAGAAGCCTTCCTGAGCCGTCCTAACAGAGGAAGCACTTCTCCCCTCAGTTGCATCACCTTGCCAATTACAAGACCACACACCCCCGCCGCCCCACTCCACAATCAACTACTTTCCTTTATTTCCTCCCTAGCACATCACAGTCTACACATTTTGGTTTGTCTTGTTTGCCTGTTTGTTTTGCATCTCCATCCACTAGAATTTAAATTCCATGTGGACATGAATTCTGTCTGTTTTACTGAAAGGAACTTGTACATAGTAGGTGTCCAATATTTGTGGATTTAATGAATGAACTAGTCTATGATGACTGGCAATAACTGATTCTATGAAGAGAGTATCTTCAGGCTCCTATCACCATTGATATGACTGACCACATACCAATGAATAAAGATTTTACAGCACTTTACAATTCAAAAGCACTTTACAGCACAAAAATTTTTCAGCATTTTACAGTTCAAATGTTCTCCTAGGTCACTTAGGATACTGCTATGGTCTGAATGTTTGTGTCCCTCCAAAATTCATATGCTGAAATCTTAACCCAAAAGGTGATGTTAGTAGGTAGCACTTAGGGAATTCATTTCTTCTAAAAGAGGCTCCAAAACTATTCTTAACTCTTTCCACCCTGTGAGAATACAGCCAAAAGAATCTAGCTGTGAACCAGATCTTAAACCACAACAGTGACCTGGATCCTGCTGAGCAACAGAGTCCTAATCAAGACATAACTATGCTGGCTCCTTGATTGTGGACTTCCCATTTCCAGAACAGTGAGCAACAAATTTGTTGTTTATAAGCTATGTCTTAGCTTATACATTTAGCTGAGCTTAGACTGGCTTGTGAAACTTAGTTATAGCAGCCTGAACAGACTAAGACAGCTATCAACATCTTTTTTTCACCAGTACCTATTAAAGTAGATGCTATTTTTATTCCCACTTTACTCCTAAGAAAACTGAAGTTAAACAGGTACCTATAACTGGAGCTGTGCTAGATGAGAAATTTAAAAGCTGTCAGAAGTACAGACAATGCCAAGCAAACATGCCTGTTGTTCTTCCTAGTTTTCCTGAACTGACCTGGTTTTAGTACTGAAAATCCTGTGTCCTGGGTAAACCAGAACAGTGGATCACCCCATCTTAAATTGTAAACTTAAGACCTTTGATGCTTCATGTAATCAGATTCCTGGCCATCTAAAGTGCAATGATTAAAACATGGGGAATGGGGTTTAGAGACTATAGATACCAAGTTCCAAAATAGTCGATGAACCCACCTAAACTGACTTTAGAGGAATGCTGGGAGTGAAAGTCATTAAAAATCTGAAAAACAAGCTGATAGTTAGAGATACTTTCTGTGATCCTACCCTGAAAGATAAAGATGGTAACTAGGTTGGCCTGGTTATCAAGATGCTTTCAGAATGAATCTGATCCACCGAAAGTCCAAAAGGTATCCTTGGCAGTAGTGGCAACGTTCAGTACAGGCAGCCTGACCGAGGGAAACCAGCTTACTCTCCCAGAAAGGAAAAGTCTTCCTCTTCCAATTCAATACAACTTCACACCTTTTTTTAATACACTGGAATTCTGAAGCTTTCTGGTAAAGTAGGCATAATAATTTCTCAGGATGTGTGTGTGTGCACGCACGTGCATGTATGTGTGTGTGTGTGTGTTAGGGAGATAATTATTGCATAGGTGGCATTGTCTGCTCATCTAGGTAGAGACTGAAGTGTTCATTCATGTCTTCATGTTGTTGGGTAACTGAAGTGAAGCAATTATGTGTCACATTTTGAAAGAGGCTTTTTAAAAAGATTCACCACTAGATGATTCAGACTTAATTATCATCTTTGCAGCAGATGAGTTCAAGGCTCCAGTGGAGAACACATCGACTTCAAAGGCAGAGGGAACTGAAGGCGCTCCCTGGCTTTGGATACTTCCTCTTCTTGAGGTAAGAATCTTGAACCAAGATTGAATCAACTTGAAGCCTGAACCACCTTCAAGTCTCTGCCAGTGCACAGCGTCCCAACGGGAACTACCCTCTTGCTGGAGATGACCCAGATCTGGTAGGGCACCTTGAACAGCCGGCTGTCACACATCCTGAATTATTTTGGTCTGCCTAACCTTTTCTATGCTTTATTTCTTTACATCATTCAGCCCACCCAGAAAACTGTGAACAGCCCTAAGATAAAAATGAGAGTTGGTTTAGACTACATATTTTAGTTCTGCATCCTTCAAAAGTGGGGCTCAATAGTTTGGACTTCTACTTTTGCCTCCATTCCAGTGGGGAACCCAGCACAGTGGCAGGAAATTCTAACTTGTCTCTCGACTGGTGTGGCCAAGACTAAGGAACTTCAGTGATCTCTGTGCTTTGGGATCAGGTCTTAAACCACAACAGTGACCTGGATCCTGCTGAGCAAACAGCCTTCCCATCGACCTGAATTTTGTAACTCTTATGTGTTAAGTATGGAGTTTTGGGGGATGGGGGTGGGGAGACTTGGGGTAAATTTTCAAGGCCCTTGTTATTAGAGATCTTGGTATAAAATCAAATGTGTGGGCTGAATCCCTTGAAATATTCTTCAAGTCTGCCTATATTCCATACCTGTTGATTTAAACTTCTTACCAATTTTATGATCTGTCTTAACCATTAGGTTGGAATATTCTTATAGACTAGGCTTCTTTAAACCAATTGAACTTAATTTCTCAAACTTTGCCTTTATTTTAAAGGCTACACATTTCATTCACTCAACACACCTTTTAATTTTTCCAGAGTCTGCCAAAGCTCTCCTTCAGGAGCAGTAATGGTACACTGATATTTCTCAGGACTTTCCTAAGTCGTATGTGAGTTTTCTTATTTCTAGTCAACAGAATGGCTCAGGCAAAAGCCATTTAATTTAGAAGTATTATTCTGTCTGGATACTGGTATGGAAATGTAATGCCTTTTGAGGCTTTGAGTATTGGAAAGAAGAATTCCTCAGAAGCAACAAAACATGTAACTCGCTAGCAGGTTTTTAAATCATCCTGATCCCTTCTTTTAACAGGCAACTCACCCTGTCCTTACTTGTCAGCCAAATTACCTAAACTTTTAGGAGTCATCTCCTTGTTTGACAAGATTCTGTTCCTCCCCTGCCCATAAATTATCATCCTAACCAAACAATTCAACTGAAAGTTACATACAATATATTCCTTTATAGCCCAGTAATTTTACTCACTCATAAAATTTCAAGAAGAAAAATATGTGTTTTCTATATGCAGCTTTGAGTTCCTAAATCTCCGTCAAAGTAGACCACTTCAGAAACTTCCTTGAACCAAGAAGTGAAAACAGGTTTTTTGGCTGCTGGAAGGAAATTTAAAACTCCATTTGTGCCCAAGAGAATACAAATGGATTTGCACTTTGATACTTGAACATTTCCAGACACTTAATGAATCTTTCCACATAAAAGATGGCATCAAGCAACTCCTATTTAAAATTCCCAGATAAAAATGAAAAGTGTAGTACTGTCAAGTCATTAAATGAAAAAAAAAAAATCTTAAACACTAGAATTAGGAGCCAGAAGAACAGGTTTGATTCCCAAGAGTCTGACTTACTCTGGGATCTTGGACAGGTCATTTGAACTCTCTAAGCCTCTGTATCCATATGTCTAAAATGGCAGAAATATACTAGTGTTGTGAGTTTTGTGAATTGTGAAGAAATATAAATTTATCATTTTAATTGCTCTTCCATTCATAAGTAATATCTCTGCTTTGGTTTATTGTGGTTTTTCACTGTAGAAATGAAGAACTATTTATATGATAGTTTGGTTTTCTCATTGTTTTCAACCTTTTCTAGAACTTTCCTTAGCTAACAAGAATCTTGTAAGCCAGTTGGTTAGTAAGTTAGCAAATATTTATTGAGATCCTACTATATACCAGGCAGAGATAATTTCTACCTTACTTTGCATACATCTAATGGGTATAGACTTTTTGGTCTAACATTCATTTCTTTCCACTATTATGAAATCTTTTCCTCATTTAAAAAAATCCCTCTCTGAGAGGGGATATATGTATACCTAAGGCTGATTCATGTTGATGTTTGGCAAAAAACAACAAAATTTTGTGAAGCAATTATCATCCTTCAATTAAAAAATTAATTTTAAAAATCCCTCTCTTATAATAACCTATAATGGAAAATAACCATATACATATATGCTCATGCTCAGTTCTTAAGTCGTATCTGACTCTTTGTGACCCCATGGATTATAGTCTGCCAGGGTCCTCTGTCCATGGGATTTTCCTGGCAAGAATACTGAAGTGGGTAGTCATGCCCTCCTCCAGAGGATCTTCCCGACCCAGAGTTCGAACCTGCATCTCCTGCATTGGCACAGCACACACACGTATATATGTGTGTGAATCTATGTGTGTGTGTGTGTGTCTCTGTATGATATATATATCATATATATATATACACACATATATACAGTACATGGGGTTACAAAAAGTTGGACACAATTGAAGTGGCTGAGCAGACATATATATATACATATATATGCACAGACATATATATATCTATATATATATATGAGTTGCTTTGCATACAATATTATAAATCAACTATACTTCAATTAAAAAAAACTCTCTTATGCCTGCCTAGCCATGACTCATCCATTTATAGTTCTTTGCCTACAGTGATATCAACATAACTACACATCAGTTTGGCCTCATCCTTTGTTAAAATGTGGAACTACTTCTATACCAGTTGGTAAATAGCCACTAATCTAAGCCCCAGGAGTGTTCCTCTTACTCCCATTGTCCCATCCATCTCTACCTATCCCTCTCTCAAGGACCCCTGGACCACTCCCAGGATAGCTAAAGGATCGAGGAAGGCCTAGGATAGATGGCATGCTATACATGTTCAGTCGCTCAGTAGTGTCCAACTGGACCTAACTCCTGCATCCACCCTGAGTATAAAATGCTGTTGATATCATCCTGTCTCCCAGAACATGGAGAGCCTCACACTCATTTATCCTGCTCCTCATATTTCCCCCAACCCTCAGATCACTCATTGCTTGACCAGAGAGACCTCTTCTCCTACCGGAATTCTTTCTCCTCGGCTCTCGCTCTCGCTCCTCTGTGCTTTCCTTAGTCTTGTCTTCACCTTATCTTCCTCAAGCTGCACCCCGGGCCTGCCCCCTGCACTGTCCAGTTTCTTTCTGTAGCTTGTCCTTTACTACCAAGACCAAGTCCATACAGCTGAGACACCACACTGTGACCCTATAGACGGTAGCCCACCAGGCTCCCCCATCCCTGGGATTCTCCAGGCAAGAACACTGGAGTGGGTTGCCATTTCCTTCTCCAATGCATGAAAGTGAAAAGTGAAAGTGAAGTCGCTCAGTCGTGTCCTACTCTTCACGACCCCATGGACTGCAGCCTACCAGGCTCCTCGGTCCATGGGATTTCCTAGGCAGGAGTACTGGAGTGAGGTGCCATTGCCTTCTCCGGGCATAAGGTCATAGCAGTTTTAAAATATTGAAATACCTCAGTATCTATTAGCAAACAGTCACTGCTCTGGGTCCCCCACCCCACCCCCCAGTATACCCACAGTGGCCACTCCTCCAAGACTTCCTCTGTCCCACCCATGATCCAAGACCTAATCTCCCCAGCCCTGCTCTAGAACTGTGGCCACCATCTGTTCTAATGGATGAATATGCTCTGCTAGTGTGTAAATGCTTTAACCACCTCTGCAAAGAGCTATAATAAAATGTAGAGTGAAATAAATCCTATTCCTTTTAGTTGTGTGCGGCTAGAGGTATCCATCTTCACTGCTGTATAATATTCCACCGTGCGCATAAACCTCCGTGTATGTGCATTCTGCTGGGAATGTCTATGTTGTGTTCAACTCTCTGCTGGGCTCACTTTGCTCTTTTGGACATTTTGGCACCTGGCTCTCGTGGGCAGGGGGTTCTCTTGAGTGTGTTCCTAGAAGAATAAGGTATGTTATATTCAAGGGAAAAATAAAGGCCATTTCTTTGCTTATGATTCATTGATTCCCTCTATCAGTACTTATCAGTCACTCACCGCGTCCAAGACACTGAGGGATTCAGGCTCTGAAACCTCCAAGCCAGACAAGGCCTTTGGCCTCACAGCACTTATATTCTGGTAGAGGAGACAGACAATAAGTAAAAAAAAGGAAATATAGGCACATGAATAAATATATATTTTGACTGAGGGTTCAGAAGGAAATGAGATTAGCTTAGGGAAGTCATAAATGGCTTCAGAAGGAGAACTATGTTTACAGTGAACCTTAAGGATGCACAGACTTTCTGTAGGCTAAGTGAAGGGCAACAGCCTAAGTGCGGGTATTAATCAGGAAGCATGGGGTGAGTTTGGGCTTCCTCAGTGGCTCAATGGTAAAGAATCCACCTGCAATGAAGGAGATACAGGTTAGATCCCTGGGTTGGGGAGATCCCCTGGAGAAGAAAACAGCAACCCAGTCCAGTGTTCTTGCCTGGAGAATCCCATGGACAGAGGTGCCTGGCGGGATACAGTCCATGGGGTCACAAAGAGTCGGACGTGACTTAGTGACTAAACAATAACAATAGTGGGATGAGTTTGGGGACTTCTCTGGACAAGGGATATACAGATCCACTGACAAATGTAAGCAGGTTGACTGAACCAGCCTCTTCTCATACCTGAAGGTGGATTTATGCAATACAGGACAAATCAAGACTCTACTTCTCGATCTCATGGCCCTCTAGCAAAATGCCCCCTATGAGTACTCACCAGTCTGAGCATACACCCATAGCATGAGTGGGGAAGCTTGTGCACTGGACAGAATGCCAGCCCCAGGGGTGAGAGGAGCAGCCCTCTCCCTGCCACCAAGCTGGATACACTCGTGTGGGGTTTTCCTGGGACATTCTCTGCTGGTCCCACAGAGGCTGGTATATCTCCAGAGGGCATCCTTTCTCATTTCACACAAAAGCCCAACATAAGCCAGCAGTAGCCCTACTCGGACACTCCCTCCCCTGGTCAGACTGCTGTGCTCCTTTCAGATAAATTCTCTGGAACTCCCCTTTGTCTACTTCGTAGCATTCCCATTTCTATGGTCTTACCCAAGGGCACACAAAAATGTTTGTTTTCTCTGTTGTTGTTCAGTCACCAAGTCATGTCCGACTCTTTGCAACCCCATGAACTATAGCCCACCAGGCTTCTCTGTCCATGGAATTCTCCAGGCAAGAATACTAGAGTGGATTGCCATTTCCTTCTCCAGAGGATCTTCCTGACCCAAGTCTTGAACCCTGGTCTCCTGCATCACAGACAGATTCTTTACCACTTGAGCTATAGGGAAGTCCTTTGTTTATCTTGGCCAAGCACAGAGATACTCTCTCTTTCTCTCTGTGTCACACACACACACACACACACACACACACACACACCTCTTACAGTGACCTTCCCCTTCATCTGGACTGCTCCTGAATCCCAGCCCCTCTGGGGTCCTTCCCTGCCCCAACTGGCCTGACTCCTCCCTCTGTCTAAATACACAGCTCCTACAACTCCCTCTTCCCTGACCACTCCCTCAAGTGCTCCCCTAACTAGTTTCACGTTTGTGTGTTAACTCCGTGGGTAATACAGGAATGACAGGTCCCCCAGCTTGTAAACTCCCAGAACTAGAAACAAGGCCTGTAAATGCATTACCAACTCTACTGTCATTAGAAGAAACCTGTATCACTGATGTTGCTGCTACCTCTGCTTCATTCATCAAGAAAATGGAGTGACATTAATTCATTGAATCCATTAATTCAGTAAGTGTACATTGAACATTTGGTATATGTCAAGCACTAGCAAGATAACAGTGAATAAGATGCGGTCTTTCTCCTTGGAGAAGATGTTTAGTAAGTTTTTTCATGTGTCTTCTATGTGCCAGGTATTGTACTAGGCTCTGGAATCATAGTAGTAAGTCAGACAAGACAATCACAATGCAGGACTGTACATATGAAAATCAAGGACTGTTCCGAGTACTGTGGGACCTCCAAAGTCATGCCTGGCCCACTTCATAGTCTCAAAGAAGAGACAAGCCATTCATTCATTCAATCGATATTTGCCTACTGGATGCCAGTCAGTGTTCAAGGTGCTGAAGTGATGAAGCCCTTCTCCGTGAAGCCTTAAAATTCTAGTAGGAGAGATAGAAAATAAACAAGTAACTAGAAACCATGCTAGGTGATGACTAGTGCTTTGGAGAAAAAATGCAGCAAGGGAGGCATGGGGAATATCGAGGTCATGGGGAGTGTGTTTCGTTTAGACAGGTTAGGAAAGGCTTCACTGAGATATCTCTCAAAATACCTGAAGAAAGTGAAAGGCCCAGCCACGTGGTTTCCGGAAGCTGTCTCTGCCAGGCAGAGGGAACAACAAGTGTAAAGACCTGAGATCCAGGCTGCTTAGAGTGATCAAGGAAGATCAAGTCAGCCAATGAGACTGGGTCCAGATGAGCCAGGTATGTCTATGAAGGAAAGTCAAGGAGGAAGTAGAGGTGTGAGCAGGGCAGGGCCTTGCAGTTGGTAGAAGGGCTTTGGATTTTTTGCTGAGTAAGATAAGGAACCACTGGAGGGCTTTAACAGGACGGGGGCAGAAGTGACAGACCTGACTTGAGAAGTTTTACCAGAAGAAGAACACTTGAGAAGTTTTCCCAGAAGGAACTGTGCAGCTGGCCCTGGAGGATGCATTCACCAGACAGATGTGGGCATGCGACGCAAAAATAGAGAGACAGAAAGAGATGTACATGCATGTATGTTTATATTGCGAGGGTTAAAGACAAAGCTCTCAACTGTGAGAGAACTGACAAACCGAAGGACAGTAAATAGCTCAGTGTGGACAGCTCAGAGCTCTACCCTCACTGAGATAGGAGAGGAGGGTCAGGAGCATGGGAGAAGTCCGGAGCCAGTTATGAAAGGCCTTGATTGCCATGCTAAGAGCTTAAACCTGTTTGTCCTGTGGGCAAAGGAGAGTCAACAAGGATCTTAAAGCAGATAAGTGGTTGTCTCACATCCACTGAGGCCACCTTTCCAAACTTCTGACTCATTTGTTCTAGAACTCAAGAATTCCTCCATCCCACTTTCATATCCAAAGCATATCCTTCCCAAGATATATCCAAGTTGTTACATTTATTGTAAGACTCTTGTATTGCATTGCACTATATCTTACTGTGTTACAATTATCTGTATGTTTATGTCTGCTAAGTCACTTCAGTTGTGTCCGACTCTGTGCAACCCCGTAGATGGCAACCCGCTAGGCTCCCCCGTCCCTGGGATTCTCCAGGCAAGAACACTGGAGTGGGTTGCCATTTCCTTCTCCAATGCATGAAAGTGAAAAGTGAAAGTGAAGTCACTCAGTGGTATCCGACCCTCAGCGACCCCATGGACTGCAGCCTTCCAGGCTCCTCCATCCATGGGATTTTCCAGGCAAGAGTACTGGAGTGGGGTGCCATGGTTTATGTCTAATTCACCCACTATTCTGTGGAAAGCAAAGGTCAGAGGTCACACATGGGTCATCTCTACATCTTCAGCACCTGGAACACATTCTGATGTGTTCAATAAATGATCACTGGATGGATGGTTAGATGGATGGTTGGATGGATGGATGGATGGAGTGAGTGAGTGAGTTCTGGAAGTAAGCAATGAAAATAAGAAAACCTAGAAATGTTAGGTTGGATTGGGCAATGAGAAAGCATAATAAAGGAACTCTAAATGTTGGCTAATTGCAGATGTGTACAAAGATGGCCCAAGTCCAAGTCCTCTGGGGATGTTTCCTCCTGTGGAATCTCTACATCTCATCTGCTCAGGCCATTTACCCTGGAATCAAGGCGAGGGCTACTCAGCGGGCCCTGGACTATGGTGAGTTGGATGCTTTCAGAAGCCAGGCTGTACTCACCTCCCAAGTGGAGTCTTTGACCCAAATCCAGAAGCTCATATTGGGGTATCTCATGACTGAGACAAGCTCGGCAGTGGGCCGATCCAGAGATGTTAAGAAGGCTGAGGGGAAAGTGTTTGCTTGAAAAATAATCCTCTTGACAACAGACATATCTAAATACAGCCACAGACTCATATTCCACTCCTCACCTCTCTTTCCCCTGTACATGCATACACAGTGAACATCTTGGACATATAAAGCACTTGGAACAGAATCTTGCAATAGCAAATTCCCAATGAAGATTACCTACATTATTTTCACATGTGTCAACAGATACCTCCACAGTTGCTAACATCCCATGTTATAGATGAGAAAAGTGAAGGACAGGGAGATTTTGTAACTTGCAGAGTCACACAAGCTAGTGAGCCAAAGTGTTGAGATTCAAACCCAAGCTGTCTGTGAGTGCTTTGGATTCCATCTTTCTATCCTTTACCTCTGTCTTTATATTTCCATATTACTATGCTATTCACAGTATTATAGAGGATAAATCTGCTCTCCTTAATTTCCAACAAGAATAGGAAAGTGGAAATGAGCTTAAGCTAAAAGGAAAGGAGTGAAAACAAAGCTTCCTCCTTGAGAAGGTTAAAATGAAAAGATCATTCTTCGTTATTGTGTGAATTACTTTTCTCAAGCGTTCTGATGGGCAGGAGAGCTCTATTTCCCCTCAAGCTCAGAGAAGCGTGTTCTGTGGTGCTATTATATAAAGATGGGCTTATTTCAGAATTAAACAAAATCAGTGGTTACTCAATTCTGGGGGGTGCTGGTATCCTGAGAATAAGATGAAAATGTGAACCCTCTCCCCTGAAAAATTAGATGGACAAACACACACACACACATCACAATATTTTATTAGAATTTTAGGTGTTGAAGAGTTACTAATAGTCCAAGGATCTCAGATCCAAAATTCCTGAATTTAAAGAATCTGGGAGAGAAAGAGGACAGTGTAATATAATTTTCTGGAACAGGCACAAACTCTGGAGTCAAATCGCCCAGATTTGACTATGGTCTCCCCCAGTTCTTAGCTGTGTGACTTAGGCAAGAATTAACCTCTTTGAGGCTCAGTTTCTTCATCTGCAAAACAAGATAATAATGATACTTTACATTTTTCCTAACACTGTCCTGTGTTAACATATTCTCATGCTGTTAGCTCTGGGGTCTCGGACAATTTCAGTAGCCTTTCTGAGGACTAGCATTTTCTTCTACAAAGTGGGGACAGTAACATCCACCTTGTAAGAATCTTGTTTTCTAAGTATGTAGGAGTATGATTTTACTTAATAAATTTCACATACGTATTTAATGATATTATGCCATCATCATCTTGTTTTGATCAATAAACATTTTCTGGGGCTTCCCTGGCAATCCAGTGGTTAAGGCTCTGTACTTCCGATGCAGAGGACTTAGGTTTGATCCCTAGTTGGGGAACTAAGATCTCACATGCCACATGGCGTGACCAAAAAAAACAAATAAACAGTTTAAAAAGTCAAATTAAAAATTTTAATTAAAAAATAATCATTTTCTTTGGTTGCTTCACAGCTGTTCAAGCTGGAATGGAGATGATTGAACAAATGGCCAAGGAAAGAAAGCTCCCAGATTTAAAAGGTTCTGAGTCTCTTGAATTTGTGAAAATCGATTATGTGAACTACAATTTTACCAAGTAAGTAAAAGAGAAGAGCATTTTTAGCAGTGAAATTAATCTTTAAAATCTCAGGGTTGTGGCTATGCCACCATGAGTCCTGGTGTAACACCAGGACAGAGGAGAAGTTAACCAACCTTTGGTGACAGGCTTATCAGATGACTCACCCAAGCGAGAAGGGTCATGGAGTTGACCGAGTGTGTGGTATTTGGGTCAGAACGCGTGGGGCCAAGTCACATCTCTGCTGCATGCTCGTTGTGTGCCCCTGACACATCTGCTCAGAGTCTCAATGTCCTCTCCTCATCCCTAAAATGAGAATTGTAACTGAATGTAGATGCCAGCTGTGGCTACCTTGTCCCCAAGATTCTAAACGAAATTCTTGTTTGTTCCATTGCTTACCCCCATAAACCTGGATGCAGGGTTCAATCTCAGTTTCATAATCTACTCTCATCAAGTCTTATCTTACTTTAGTAAAGTTTAGTCAAGACTTCAGAGGTCATAGGAATGGGTTACAAGGCACATGGCCTTCTGCCCTCTTGCTCTCTAGACCTCCCCTCCTTCTCTGAAGCAATGTAAGTTTCTTCCCCTGACTTCATGTGTAGCAGTTCCACCCACTCCTGAGTACCAAAGGATCTTCCTAAATGCTTTTCCAAGTAATTTTCTCTCCAATAAACCGCTTTTCCTAAGAAGAATTCTGGTGGCAGGTACAATCTTTTCTACCACATTACAGCAATTAAATCAAATGTCAAAATCAGTAAACAGTAAAAGTCAGATATTATAACAAATGTGAAGATACTTCATAGAATCTGAAGCTGCTGAACACGAATTAGTTTGATAGACTTAATGATAGTGTAAGACCGTCAATGTAAGAACAACAAAATTGCCACATTGATCCAGATCCTTGTTTCACCCAGCATAGAGTTTTGAGGTTATACTGTTACCCTCCCTCTTACACTGAGGGGCCCCCAACTGGGTCCTTCTCTTGCCCAGTGCTGCTCATGTCAGCTGAGACCAGGTTCAACAAAGAAGAGCAGAAATTTTATTCATCAATCAAAGAATGGAGGAGGAGAGCCTGCACTCTGAAGACACATTCTCCCCATGGGAGGAAAGTGAGGGACTCTTAAGGGGTAGGTAGGAGGCAGGTGCAACATCAGAAACTGGGGGAAAGGGCAGAGATTTTCAGGAATAGTGCTGCTCACACAGGGCCTTGCACCCAGCACTATTTGTGCCTAGCGGGGTACAAGTCCACATGCTGCGGGCAGACATCCTAACATGGCAATGAGGCAGAGGCAACTTTCGGACACATCTAGATTTCCTTGACACAGACGCTGCTCTTGCACTTAGGCTGCAACCAGTTCAAGGCATTGACTGGCGAGTTTCCTTTGAGATATAACTGATAATCTTTAACAATCATCAAGTGTTTTGGAACGAGACTAGAAATAGTTTAAAGCAGAGATCTTTCAGTTCCCTGGTGTGTCTATGTGTGATAGCACAAATTAGGAGTAAGGTTTGGCTGTATATAACAGAAATTGAGAGCGACTTAGATGAACTAGGGGTTCATTTTTGTCTCACAAATAATAAGCTCTAATGAAGCAGTGGAAGAATCCTGTTGAAGCCCCACAGTTTCATTGGAATACAACTGTCTTATATTTTTCTCCTCCGCCATCCTTAACTCTGCCTCTGGCCTCAGTGGCCTAATGGTCTAATGTGGCAGATGCTCTACAGTTAGTCCTTCAGTGGCAACCCACTCCAGTATTCTTGCCTGGAGAATCCCATGGACAGAGAAGCTTGGCCAGCTACAGTCCTTGGGGTCGCAAGAGTCAGACACTACTTAGGGACTAAACCACTACCACAGCACCACAGCCATCCAACAAGGGTTTGTTGGGCACCTACAGTGTACTAAGGCTTTGTTCTAGGCATAGGATATACTGCAGAGAATGACACGGATATGCTTAGTGTTCATTGAGAGAGATGAGCATTAAATACGTATTTACAAAATTAATGATTTAATTACACTGATGGTAATGCCACAGCAGAAAAATCCAGGGTGATTCCCATAATATAAAGTGAAGTTAAACGTGAGGAGAAACAGGTATTCTCATGCATTGCTACTGGGACCAGATAAACTGGGACAAAAATTTCAGATCTGGCTGTCCAAACAGGAGCTGCTGGCCTCATTTGACTATTGAGCCCTTGAGATATGGCTGGTACAACTGAGAACTGTATTTTTTAATGTTTTCAGCTGAAAAGTTTATAAACTCTAAATACAGCCAAGTATTTTTGATGAAGGGCTTCCCTGGTGGCTCAAACAGTAAAGAATCCACTTGTAATACATGAGACCCAGGTCCGATTCCTGGGTCAGGAAGATCCCCTGGAGAAGGGAATGGCAACCCACTCCAGTATTGTTGCCTGGAGAAATCCATGGACGGAGGAGCCTGGTGGGCTACAGTCCACGGGGTTGCAAAGAGTTGGACACGACTTAGCGACTAAACAACAACAAAAAATTTTTGATGAAAATTCAGTATCTAGATTGAAGTATATCATGAGTATACAGCATGTCATATTTTGAAGGCTTATTTTCTAAAAAGGAAAATAAGGTATCTCATATATTGGTTACATGTTGAAATAATAATATTTCCCTTTTTAATACTACTAGATAATGTTAAACTACATATATGGCTCACACTGCATTTCTATCAGGCAGTGCTATTTTAGGAGATGATTTGCAAGCATATTTTTAGGTGTGCTCTTTGACCCAACAATTCCACATCTCCTCTCTAGAGAAGCATGTACACAAACAGCATGAATGAGGATGTTCACTGTGGCATTGTCTATAATACAGAGATACGCAAACATCCTAGATGTCCAAACACAAAGCAATGATTTTTTTTTTTAATCCACAGCTTGGATTACTCTGTAGCAATTACAAAGAATGAGTTAGACCTATATGTATCAAAATTAAAATATTTCCAAGATACTATAGTCTCTACCATTGTCTTCCCACAATGATACTCAGGACATTTGACAGAGAATATAGGAAAAGATGCCAAAAAGAGGAAGTAGTGAATAATCATTTCTTTTCAACTGTCACATTTTAAAACTTTCCCTAATCTTAATTCATAACAACGCTTTCTCCTGTGCAACAGTTATATACAGATGATCTTATTAGTCTTCCCAACCTTCCCATGACACTCTTCTTTTAAGTGATTGACTGGAACAGTTTAGTCTTCACTAAAGCCACACAGCTAGCAGAAAACTTGGCTCCAAGCTGAGTGTCCTTTGCATGATACCTGTAGTGCTATAGCTTAGTGGCTAAGAGGCCTCACCACAGATGGAGGCTTCCAGGTCTGGTTCTACTACTTACATATGACTTCAACCAAGTTTCTCATCTTTTCATCACTGAACGGCAGATCACAAAATCAGCAGTGGCCTCCTAGGATTATGGAGAGGGTGAAGATGAGCTAATGCATGTAAAGTGCTTACTCCAGTGCCTAAGCAGATAGCAATTGCTCAATCAATGGTCATAATCATAACTCATAGTAAGGCACATGGCCATCGAACTATGTCTGTTGCATGCCACCTCGGTTCAGTTCAGTTCAGTTGCTCAGTCGTGTCCGACTCTTTGCGACCCCATGAATCGCAGCATGCCAGGCCTCCCTCTCCATCACCAACTCCCTGAGTTCACGCAAACTCATGTCCATCGAGTCGGTGATGCCATCCAACCATCTCTTCCTCTGTCGTCCCCTTCTCCTCCTGCCCCCAATCCCTCCCAGCATCAGGGACTTTTCCAATGAGTCAACTCTTCCCATGAGGTGGCCAAAGTAATGGAGTTTCAGCTTTAACATCAGTCCTTCCAATGAACACCCAGGACTGATCTCCTTTAGAATGGACTGGTTGGACCTCCTTGCAGTCCAAGGGACTCTCAAGAGTCTTCTCCAACATTACAGTTCAAAAGCATCAATTCTTTGGCGCTCAGCTTTCTTCACAGTCCAACTCTCACATCCACACATGACCACTGGAAAAATCATAGCCTTGACTAGACAGACCTTTGTTGGCAAAGTAATGTCTCTGCTTTTCAATATGCTATCTAGGTTGGTCATAACTTTCCTTCCAAGGAGTAAGCGTCTTTTAATTTCATGGCTGCAATCACCATCTGCAGTGATTTTGGAGATGATTTGCAGTGATTTTGGATAAAGTCTGATGCTGTTTCCACTGTTTCCCCATCTATTTCCCATGAAGTGATGGGACCAGATGCCATGATCTTAGTTTTCTGAATGTTGGGTTTTAAGCCAACTTTTTCACTCTCCTCTTTCATTTTTATCAAGAGGCTTTTTAGTTCCTCTTCACTTTCTGCCATAAGGGTGGTGTCATTTGCATATCTGAGGTTATTGAGATTTCTCCTGGCAATCTTGATTCCAGCTTGTGCTTCTTCCAACCCAGCGTTTCTTATGATGTACTCTGCATATAAGTTAAATAAGCAGGGTGACAATATACAGCCTTGACATACTCCTTTTCCTATTTGGAACCAGTCTGTTGTTCCATGTCCAGTTCTAACTGTTGCTTCCTGACCTGCATATAGGTTTCTC
>NW_011494899.1:1943883-1945675 GCF_000754665.1 Bison bison bison
AAGTGGTCTGGTATTCCCATCTCTTTCAGAATTTCCCACAGTTTATTGTGATCCACACAGTCAAAGGCTTTGGCATAGTCAATAAAGCAGAAATAGATGTTTTTCTGGAACGCTCTTGCTTTTTCGATGATCCAGTGGATGTTGGCAATTTGATCTCCAGTTCCTCTGCCTTTTCTAAAACCAGCTTGAACATCTGGAATTTCACAGTTCATGTATTGCTGAAGCCTGGCTTGGAGAATTTTGAGCATTACTTTACTAGCATGTGAGATGAGTGCAATTGTGCGGTAGTTTGAGCATTCTTTGGCATTGCCTTTCTTTGGGATTGGAATGAAAACTGACCTTTTCCAGTCCTGTGGCCACTGCTGAGTTTCCCAAATGTGCTGGCATATTGAGTGCAGCACTTCCATAGCATCATGTTTCAGGATTTGAAATAGCTCAACTGGAATTCCATCACCTCCACTAGCTTTGTTCATAGTGATGCTTTCTAAGGCCCACTTGACTTCACATTCCAGGATGTCTGGCTCTAGGTCAGTGATCACACCATCACGATTATCTTGGTCATGAAGATCTTTTTTGTACAGTTCTTCTGTGTATTCTTGCCACCTCTTCTTGATATCTTCTGCTTCTGTTAGGTCCATACCATTTCTGTCCTTTATCGAGTCCATCTTTGCATGAAATGTTCCCTTGGTATCTCTAATTTTCTTGAAGAGATCTCTAGTCTTGCCCATTCTGTTTTTTCCTCTATTTCTTTGCACTAATCACTGAGGAAGGCTTTCATATCTCTCCTTGCTATTCTTTGGAACTCTGCATTCAGATGTTTTTATCTTTCCTTTTGTCCTTTGCTTTTTGCTTCTCTTCTTTTCACATCTATTTGTAAGACCTCCTGAGACAGCCATTTTGGTTTTTTGCATTTCTTTTCCATGGGGATGGTCTTGATCCCTGTCTCCTGTACAATGTCACAAACCTCCGTCCATAGTTTGTCAGGCACTCTGTCCATCAGATCTAGTCCCTTAAATCTATTTCTCACTTCCACTGTATAATCATAAGGGATTTGATTTAGGTCATATCTGAATGGTCTAGTGGTTTTCCCTACTTTCTTCAATTTAAGTCTGAATTTGGCAATAAGGAGTTCATGATCTGAGCCACAGTCAGATCCCGGTCTTGTTTTTGCTGACTGTATAGAGCTTCTCCATCTTTGGCTGCAAAGAATATAATCAATCTGATTTTGATGTTGATGTTGACCATCTGGTGATGTCCATGTGTAGAGTCTTCTCTTGTGTTGTTGGACAACAACACAACAACAACACTATGACCAGTGTGTTCTCTTGGCAAAACTCTATTAGCCTTTGCCCTGCTTCATTCCGTACTCCAAGGCCAAATTTGCCTGTTACTCCTGTTTCTTGACTTCCTACTTTTGCATTCCAGTCCCCTATAATGAAAAGGACATCTTTCTTGGATGTTAGTTCTAAAAGGTCTTGTAGGTCTTCATAGAACCATTCACTTTCAGCTTCTTCAGCATTACTGGTTGGGGCATAGGCTTGGATTACTGTGATATTGAATGGTTTGCCTTGGGAATGAACAGAGATCATTCTGTCGTTTTTGAGATTGCATCCAAGTACTGCATTTCGGACTCTTTTGTCGATCACGATGGCTACTCTATTTCTTCTGAGGGATTCCTGCCCGCAGTAGTAGATATAATGGTCATCTGACTTAAATTCACCCATTCCAGTCCATTTTAGTTCACTGATTCCTAGAATGTTGATGTTCACTCTTGCCATCTCCTGTTTGACCA
>NW_011494899.1:1945775-1952743 GCF_000754665.1 Bison bison bison
TTGCTCTTTACAGCATCGGACCTTGCTTCCATCACCAGTCACATCCACAACTGGGTATTGTTTTTGCTTTGGCTCCATCCCTTCATTCTTTCTGGAGTTATTTCTCCACTGATCTCCAGTAGCATATTGGGCACCTACTGACCTGGGGAGTTCCTCTTTCAGTATCCTATCATTTTGCCTTTTCATACTGTTCATGGGGTTCTCAAGGCAGGAATACTGAAGTGGTTTGCCATTCCCTTCTCCAGTGGACCACATTCTGTCAGACCTCTCCACCATGACCTGGCTGTCTTGGATGGCCCCACACAGCATGGCTTAGTTTCATTGAGTTAGACAAGGCTGTGGTCCATGTGATCAGATTAGCTAGTTTTCTGTGATTATGGTTTCAGTGTGTTTGCCCTCTGATGCCCTCTGGCAACACCTACCGTCTTACTTGGGTTTCTCTTACCTTGGTCTTGGGGTATCTCTTCACGGCTGCTCCAGCAAAGCGTAGCCACTGCTCCTTACCTTGGAAGAGGGGCATCTCCTCATGGCCGCCCCTCCTGACCTTGAGCATGGAGTAGCTCCTCTTGGCCCTCCTTGCCCACGCAGCCACCGCTCCTTCGAGGTGGGGTTGCTCCTCTCAGCCGCCGCCCCTGACCTCAGACGTGGGGTAGCTCCTCTCGGCCACCTCCCCTGACCTCAGACATGGGTAGCTCCTCTCACTGCTGCCCCTGACCTCGGGCATGGGGTGGCTCCTCTAGGCCGCTCCTGTGCTGTTGCAGCCTGGCACACCTACTGCCTCTAATTACCTGTGTGACCAGTGACCACTCAGAGAATCCTTAGGAGGAGTTCATGCTCTAAAGTAAGTTTCTCAACTAGGGAAAATACTGTCCACATAAGAGGGCATTTGGAAGGAAGGCAGGCTGTTTACTGTCCTGATGATTGTGAGGGAGGGGGAACTATTGGCATTTAGTTGGTACACATGCCAAATATCCTGCCAACAGTCCTCTATAAAAAATAATTGTCCCATCCAAAATATGAATGTTCCCCCCATTGAGAAATACTGAAACAGCTGAGGGGAAAGATCCTGATGGCAATATTCTGTCTTTAGAGAAACTAAAGAAGGAGACTGATTACTTGAAAATTTGCTTCTAAACCTGCTCATTTCTCCCCTCCACTAGATACAAGGGGCTTCCTGCCAAGGGTCTGAAGGGAATTAGGAAGCAGTGCCCTGAGGCTGCAGTGCAGACCTGAGGGTCCTTTCTCTACCTTCAAGCAAGCCTTAGTCACTCAGTCGTGTCTGACCCTTTGTGACCCCATAGACTGTAGCCCACCAGGTTCCTCAGTCCATGGGATTGTCCAGGCAAGAGTACTGGAGTGGGTTGCCAGTCACTTATCCAGGGGAATCTTCCAGACCCAGGGATTGAACTGGGGTCTCCTGCACTGCAAGTGGATTCTTTATCATCTGAGCCACCAGGGAAGCCCCCTTCCTCTATAGGAATTCACAATTGCCTGTTCCTTTCAAGAGTTCTACAACTGCATTTTGGGTTTTGCTTTACTGAAATATGTGCTACAGGAGTTGCACTAATTTTTCTGTTTCTTGTTTTATAGCATAAAAATCAATGCCTTTTCATTTCCAAATACTTCACTCTCCTTTGTTCCTGGTGTCGGAATCAAGGCTCTGACCAACCATGGAACTACCAACATCAGCACAGACTGGGAAGTCAAGTCTCCACTTTTGTGAGTATTCCACTGAAAAGTCTGCTGCTATTTTGGGGGGAAGTGGAGAAAAAAATCAAAACTGCACATGTTTGCCAATGTATTTGACATTAGGGTTCTTTCCCTCAGTCGTTAACTGTCGGGGGAGTGTGTAATTTCCTCGGTTCTGTCTCGCCACAGCAAAAATTTGAAGCGATGGATGGACCAGTGTTACAGCTCGGTTACAGCTCAGTTTTATTTGGCAAGCAAAGGAAAATACACCCTTGAGGTGTGAGGGTGGGACAACCCAAAAGAAGCAAAGAGAAGAGAAGAGAGAGGCTCAATTTTGGCTCCTCTTTTCATGTTTTTTGTCCTCCTCCTAAGCCTGCGCTGTGTAAATTGGGCTAGCCAGTAGGGCTGTTTGTTTCACTTGATGTTTTCACTCTGGTCCTCAGACCTTACTCTGTTCTGTTTTTGCAGGCTTTTTCCTTTCTTTGTCTTTTAATCACCACTATTTTGGACTCCTTTTTCCTAGTCTAACTACCTGACATTAACCATCTTTCTCAAGTGCATTCTTCAAGGAGAGATTTAAAACAGAATATCTTTTCTGGGGACAAGGGAGAGGGGCCTAAAAAGCATCAGTGGCAGAGCCGCTGATCAATGTGCCATTTAAGATTTCCTAAGAGCTAGAAGTCCCTGATTGTTAGAGGCATTGACATGAGCTTAACATTTCAGAGTCCCAGTGAATCGCCATCTGACCTTGAGCTAGTCTTTGAACATGTTTCCCTAACTGTAAGGACAACTGCTTGTAAATAAGCCTTCCTACCTCATAAGGAGGTTGGAGGAGGGTAGTCAGCTTGAGCCCAATCCTCCGTCTACCAAAAGGCCTTTGCACTCTTCTCTAGAAAGAAAGGATCAAGTTCAAGGTGCACTTATAAACTGCCTACTATGTGCAAGTCACTATCCTGAGTGAAATGTTTAGGTCTGCCTTGGTTGATTCCCCTAGGATAACACATTCATTCACCCATTTGGTCGTTCAACATCCATTTATTGAGTGCCTACTGCATCCATTTACAAATGGTACTGAATACCACTCATCTCCCTCTCAAGAACTCTAGTCTTATAGACAGTAGAAAAATAACATTTTCCCTCATAAGAAGCAGAGAGTCATGTATTATTCATTTCCTTGCTGACTTATCAACCATAGATTGAGTGCTTATTCTGTGTCAAGCCACAAGGTAAATCCTGGGGCCTGGAGATGAACACCATCAAGGAGTTCACATACGACATCTAAGTGTCACCTTCCCATCTAGATGCCCATCCTAAATAAGCTGTGGCCACTTTACCCCTATGTTCTCCCTCCAAACAAGCTTCATATATCAATTGTGGTTAATATTAAAACATGCTCAACCACGATGGAGGCCAGAGCACTCAGGATGAAATACCTACAAGGTGCCTAGAGCTGTCACCATTCGCACATTTGTTACTTCATTTGTTCAGTAAATATCCATTCAGCTCCACCCCTATCTGTTGTTAAGTACCAGGAATCCAGAGGTGATGAGGTTCCTGCCCTCCTGGGGCTTACAGCCTATGGGTAAGCCCTCCTATGGGCGTAGATTCAGAGGAACAAGATCCATATCCACCCCTGCCCAGGCTTGGGTAACCTTGCACTTTTTCTCTCAGCAGCCAAGACACAGGAGCAGCTGACCTGTTTCTCTCTGGGGTCTATTTCACTGGTATAGTTGTCCTGTCCCGAAATGACTTTGGTCACCCGATCCTGAAGCTCCAAGACTGCTATGCTCAAGTGAGCCATGCTGACGTCTCGTTTTCTGGAGAGCTCAGGTGAGCAAGGGCACCCTGGTGGGCAGTGGCCAGGCTGTGGCTGGATTCTCAGGCGGCTCCTAGGGGTGGTTATCAACTGGCAGATATGATTCTGTATAAGCCTTAAAAAAAATTTTTTTCCCCTAGTGTCCTATATAACTCCTTCGCTGAGCCCATGGAGAAACCCATTTTAAAGAAATTAAATGAAATGGTAAGTCCTTAACGATTATCCAGCCACAGTGACATGCTGTCAGCAGCAGTTCTACCATGCTTTGATGAACTCTAAGTCAATAAACCTTGCCTGAGCACCAGCTGTGTGCTAAGCACTCCCCAAGGCACTTTCACAAACATTACCCTTTGCAGCTTAATAGTTTCTCAAGTGCCTGCTATGTGCCAAATACTATGGTTGGTGCTAGAGATATAGAGATACATAAAACAGCACTCCTTCCCTCAAATCCTGACCTCAGGGTGGGCAAACAATCAAAAAGATTTGGATTATTGTGTGCCTACTGTATGCCCAGCACTAGGCTATAGTCTGCTGGGGATATGCAAAAGGAATACGCTCCTCTGTTTAGGAAAACCCAGTTCAGACTTGGGAAACTAACTGAATATGTATTTGAATCTTGTACATACCTATGTTGTCCTTAGATTGAACTGAAGGGGTTCAGAGAAATGGAAAAATTAAATAAATAGATCCTGGAAGTATCCTGGGGGATACTTTTGGAGGGTGCAGGTCTTGAACTTGGCCTTGAATTACAGGTAGGATTTGAATAGGTAAGGAATGGGAGAAAAGAATGGATATTTCCAGCCAAGTGAAATAGTGTAAGTTAAGGTGACTTCCTGATTCCAGAAGTCAGCATTTGGAGAAGGAAAAGATGGAATTGGTGATGAGCCCTCTTTCTAATCCTGACAGTATCTTCCCTGAACACTTCACATGTTTCTGGAGAGACAAGGAGACGGGTGAGGAGGACAGGGAAAAGAAAGGAGATTCATCTCTGGAAAAGAGGAGCAAGGATGGTGTCTGGCTGTCTCCATCCTCCTTGTGTTGAATTCAATGCTCAGAAGGCAGGAGGTAGATAATGAACTTGATGAGCAAATCGACACACAGAAACATTAAGCAGCTTGTCCAACAAGGTTGCCCGGCTTGCCCAAGGATGCTGAAGCTTTCCTATCTTTCTCCATCCTGACCTGAAATTTGCTGAGTGCCAGCGAATGTGCATATTAAAGAGTGGCTGGGAAAGAGTGCTGTCACCTTAAGAGACCCCACCCTTGCTCATCCATCGTTCAAAACGAGTCATGGTCCTTTGGCCTCCAAAAAGAAGCCGGTAGTTAAGCTTGCCTGGAGTTTATATATGACATGGAGCTCATAGATGCTTTGCTTCTAGGGTTCCCTCTGTGTCACTGGAAAAGGACAGGAATGCTCCGACCACAGTGGTCTAGCCATGTCAGACCAGATTTCAAATCCTGCTGATCTACTTGATCACCTTCTCTAAGCTTCAGTTTTCCCATCTGTAAATAAAGGACAGTAGTGCCTGCCCCTCAGGACTGTAGTGAAGACAGAATGAGGTTAACAATCGGTAACATTCATTGAATGCTTATGACATAGCAGATGCAATTATCATCCACGTGTTGCAGATGAGGGGGGTGAGGCAAAAGAGTACAAGGAACTTGCCAAGGCATCCAAGGCCAGGCAGTCAGGCTCCTGAGCCTCTGCTTGTAACCCCCACACTGAGTGTTCAGCGTATGCTTAGCACATGGCACCCACCTTGGTACTTTTCCTCCTTCCTACAGATGTGCTTGGGAGTGATTCAAGATTGCTTTTCTGATTCCAAAAGGGGTTCTGATCTAAGTAGATGTTTGATTAAATGAGCTCTCAAAGCAGCCCAGCAAGGAAGTCAAGTCCCTGATCTAACTCTCCCAGGGCAGGGCCTGGCACGCTGGCAGTGGAGGCAAGAGGCAGGGGCATCCCTGCCATCAGGAGAGGCTCAGCAGGTTCCCCAGGTGTCATAGCACATGGACTGGGCACACGTCCTTTCGTGCAGCAGGAAGGAAAGCCAAGAGCTCGTTCTTTGATGGGGCAAGCTGGGTGTAGTCCCAGTTGCTCTGAAGATGAGCCAGCATTCAGTGGCACACCACCCACTCACTAGGAACTTGAGGCCCATGGACATCAATTCATTTAAGGGAAACATTTAAGGGAAAGTCCAAAGGGAGAAGGTCTTCTCACTGAAAGGCCTTTGTGGGCGCGGTCTAGGCCCTGAAACAGAGATGTCCAGTACAATGTGATAACTTGCATTTTTTTTTTCCTTTTATGACCAGCTCTGTCCCATTATCACAGGTGAGGTGGAGGCACTGAATGCCAATCTCAGCATGCTGGAGGGTGAGTCCTAGAGCCGTCTCTTCCGGGTGCTTCTTCTCCCACCCTGCACTCAGGTGCTCTCCAGGTGGGCTTTGCTCCAGCTCTCCGGTCTGCTTTCCCCTCTGCAAACTAGTGCCACTGCAGGGAGGGGCACGCAGGGACTGACCCGAGTGTGTAGGGCCTGCTCTTTTCTGCTGGTTAGCTAGCTTCACTGCAGGAGGAGATGGCTTCAGGAGACAAGATGCAAGGCAGAGGATTAAACTCTCGTGAGCTTGAATCCCAGCTCTGGTACTAAACCCATCCTCTTCAGAATGATGGATGCTCATCCTGATCAGTTACCCCTGGTTCTAATCCCTTTGGTGGTTCCTATAGCTGCCTTCAGGATCAAGTCCAAATCCCTTAACATGGACTACAAGACCTGCCTGTCATGGTCCGGCTCCTCCTCACCTCTCTGAACTTCATCTTCCACCTCTAGCTGCTCCAGCCATCAAACTGCTTCTCCTTCCTCACACCCTTGCCTCCCACCTTGCTGTCCTCTCTGTCTAGAAAAGCCTTCTCTCCTCTTCATCCATTTATTCACTTAAGAGATATTTACTGAGTACCTGTCTCTCTGCCAGCACTGTGCTAAGCACAGCTCCTTCTGCTTCCTGTCCCTCAGCCATTTCTTGTCCTATTCCCTCCGCTCAGGCATAGTTCCAGTTCCTCAATGCTCACCTGATACTTTGGGTGTTTCTATCTCTTTGCACTCCATCCACTCATCCCCCAATGATGTGCTGAGCCCCTGGAATAGGCTGGGTGCTATTCTTGGTGCTGGAGATGCAGCAGTGAGCCTAGGAGACAGAAATACCTGCCCTTATGGGGCTAGTGAGAGGAGACAGCCAGCCAGCAAGATAATTAGTAACATCTACAGTATCATTGCAATAAATGGTAAGACGAAAACTAAAGCAGGGAAGGAACTTGCTGGCGGTGGGGCGGGGGCGGGAGTGGGGGCTGTTTAAAATAGCCTGGCCGGGAAAGGCACCCCTGAACAAGTGGCATTAGAGTAAGGACCTGAATGAAGTAGGGAGCTGCTGCTGCTGCTGCTAAGTCGCTTCAGTCGTGTCCGACCTGTACG
>NW_011494899.1:1952843-1965131 GCF_000754665.1 Bison bison bison
GCCCTCATCCCTGGGATTCTCCAGGCAAGAACACTGGAGTGGGTTGCCATTTCCTTCTCCAATGCATGAAAGTGAAAAGTGAAAGTGAAGTCGCTCAGTCGTGTCTGACTCGTAGCGACCCCATGGACTGCAGCCTACCAGGCTCCTCCATCCATGGGATTTTCCAGGCAAGAGTACTGGAGTGGGATACCATTGCCTTCTCCAAAGTAGGGAGCAGCTGCTCCTAAATCTGGATGAAGGACTTTCCAGTCAGAGGAAAACTCAAGCTCAAAGGCCCCTGTGGGAACATGCTGAGTGCCTTGGAGGAACTGTTAGGAGACCATACTGGAAACAGAAGGAACGAGGGGGAAGTATCAGGAAACAAGGTCAAAGAGGGGAAAGCAGATGGTTAGAGCTTCAGAGTTCTATAGGTCATCACGAAGGCTGGCTCTTTGTCTGAGATGAGAAGTTGTTGGAGAGTCCTGGTCGCACCTTGCATGTCCTGACTTATATTTTAAGGAGATCACTCTGGCTTCTATTAATTATAGGACAGGGTCAAAGGTGGAGGCAGGGAGACCACTTAAGAGATTGCCACAGTGACCCATATGAGCAAGGAAGGGAGGGGCCTGGATGAAGTGAGGAAGATGGTGAGAGGCGTTCAGGTTCCAGATGTACCTGGAGGGTAGAGACAGTGGTACTTGCTGACACATTGAATGTGGATCATGAAAAGAATCAGGGATGGATGACCCCAGGGTTTATGTTGAGCATCTGAAAAACTGGAAGAAATGGATTTATTGATACCAAGGTGGGGAAGACTATAAGACTCAGTTTGTAGCTGGACCATCCAGAGCTCAGCTATAGATCTGCTCTTATTACATTGTGTTAATTTCCTGTTCCACCTTGAGTTCCTTGAGGGGAGGAACTTTGACTCTTCTCTGTGTCCCTAACACCAAGCACAGTGCCTAACTCATAGTAGTTTAATAAACAAGGGATGAAAGGAGATGGTGTCTGGACAGACGGATTGATGAGTGGATGCAGATAGATGAATAAAAAATAATAGATTGGTGAGGTAGGGAAAGAGTAAGAAGATGTAGAAAAGATGAGGAAAGAACCAGTGGAAGAGTCCCACGTCCTAGCTTGCTGTGGGCAAATTTCTTCACTTTTGGGAGCATGTATAACAGGATATGGACAAAAATTTGGTGTACCAATGGACATGAATTTGAGCAAACTCCAGGAGATGGTGAAGGACAGGGAAGCCTGGGGTGCTGTAATCCATGGGTTCACAAAAAGTCAAGACACAGCTTAGTGACTAAACAACAACAGCCAAAATTTTATTGATGTTTCTCTCAGGGCAATGTGACAAATGAAAGTTTTTATTTTCTTCTTTTGATTTATCTACTTTTCCTGAGTTTTGAAAAGTGAGCAAGTGTTACGTAAGAAATGGGGTAATAGTTAATTTTTATTTTAAATAACAGAGGATTCAGAATTATATTGTTCTGGATAAACATTAATCGTGTTATACTATACCTGTATGAATGTAAATTTTCTTTTTTCTTTGTTTTTTAGTTTTAAGAAAGATTGACAACTATACTCTGCTGGATTATTCCCTAATCAGTTCCCCAGAAATTACTGAGAATTACTTTGACCTCAATTTGAAGGTAATTTTGTCATCATCAGAGTTCTGATTTTGGCCATTAACAGCCAATATTCAAGGAACAAACATTATGTGCAGAAGGAAATATAACTACGTTCTCTTCCAATAATTTAATTTTCTTTCAAGGAATTCTCTCATGTTTATGTTCCTTTAAAAGACTCTTGAACACTTTCTTGATTGGTAAATGATTGTTTGGATTACATAACATATGTCTGCCTTCTTCAAGAAAAGTATCATGTTGTCTTTACCTCTGGGAGTAAGGTTTGAGGCTAAGAGGCAGCAAGTAAGATAGTCTGCATTTATTAGAACTCAACAGATCCATATATTATAAATATTGATACTTCTATTTATTCCTAACTCTCAGGTTAGTGAATTTAACTGAGGGCTGCTGATCTTGGTCAGGGCCATTAGCACATGATAATGGTGTGTGCTGATTCTAGAAAAGTGATTAACTGTGGTTACATTATTTTGCTCCAAAGTTAATATCATTGTTTTTTTTAAATGCATACAGACTTATGTTTCAAGGACTCAGAGTCATTCAAATCAGTTAAATGTTACACTAGACACCATTTTGTAATAACAACCTATAGCTAATGAGGTCAGCATTTAAAATGTCACAAAAATGCTTTAAGCCACGTAGCGTCCTGGGTCCTTTTGTGTCTATGATGCCCCAGATGCTCAGAAATCATTGGTTTTGTAGATCAGAGGTTTGACATCTTTAATTTTCTACATGGCACTTTGGGAACTATCCAGAGCTGTCCCCTCCAGATACAGGCACTTGCCTTCCTTTCTCTGAGAAGAGGACCAACAAGGACGCTCTCACCAGATTACACCCCAGGGTGGATCTGCTCAAGAAGTCATCAAAGCATTGAACCATAGTCCGTAGTCAAGCAGTCAGAGGACTCACAGTTTTCTCATCCCTACTGAGTTTCTGCAATTTTCCATATTCTGACTTGAGTGGGTCCACGTCCTTTTAACCCTACACAGCTGTCTTCCCCTAATACACTGGTCTTTCTATTTCCCCACAGGGCGTTTTCTACCCGTTGAAAAGTCTCCGATATCCCCCCTTCCCATCAGTTCCTTTTGTGCTCCCGGAACACAGTGACTCTATGCTCTACATTGGAATCTCCGAGTATTTCTTTAAATCTGCATCCTATGCTTATTTTACAGCTGGGGCTTTCAGCTTCACTCTCACCACAAAAGAGGTGAGGAATGTTGATGGATGATATTTTAAGTATCCCATTACGGGGGTTGTTAGGTTCTTATTCCTGGGCCTTTGTAGACACTATCACTTCTAGCAGGACAATGAATAAAGGGATTGCAGAATGAATGTTGATATGAATTGGAGAGTTGCTGGGTTTCCAGTTCTGCCAATTTCAGCTTTTTATGTTCTTCTAGACTGATCTTAAATAATACTAAGAACCCCCTTCACTACTTATTACCTGTGATGAATACCTGTGAAATTTTGGCAATTTCAATGTACCTAACATCTCTATGCCAGATTTTCATCATTTGGAAAATAGGAATAATAATAAATCCATACACATGGGGTTGTTTTGGGCATTAAAGAGGTTTAAATATATGTAAAGTATTCAGGCCAGTACCTAACACAGAATACATGCTCCATACATGTTTATTATTATTGTTTGTGTTATGCCAACATAAAGATTTCTCCTATTGGTAATTACAATTGACATCTACAATGATCAGTAAATAGCACAGATATTCATTGACCTCTTTGTCATGCCCCTCCCTTTTATAATGAGAACACTCTCTCCAGCCAGTCAGCTAACAACTTTCATTGAGTATCCCTTATGACTCTTTCCATTCTCTAGGTCCCAATTATACATGTAGTTATAAATCTTATGTTCAAAATGCTGGTGGCAACACTGGCTCCCAGACACCGCTGAGAATGAGATATTTCTAGTATCAGACCTGAAAACCATTCATCTGTGAAGATAAATTGCTTATGCATTGTTTATCTCAGTAATCTCTGAAAATGAGGACAATAAAACAAGACTTCTTGTTAACCACTGTAAAACATTTACATATGGGTCATACCTATATGATGTACACTGTGTTCTCAAGGTTAAAAGGTACTTCTCAAAGCAATGTAGCTTCCTGTGTGACCTAAGGGCAAGTGACTTTACTTCTGTGGGCCTCTGAGTTCCTGTGTTTGGGCTATGAATCGATAGATCACCTTCAAACCCTAGGCATTTCTGGTGCAACAGCTTCACGATTCATAAAAATTATAAAGAATGCTGCATTTTCCCTGAAAATACAACCCAGGTGTAAACCTTCCAGTGACATGATGTTCTTGATTTTCCAGATTTCCAACCATTTGCTTCACAACTCTCAAGCCCATGGCAACATGCTCTCCCGGGTGAGTGCTCAGGGTTTGACTCCTTAATGGTGTATTTGCTTTCATTGCAGTTATTTCTGGAAGACTTTGTATTCCTTTTTGGTTCAAGCTTGCATCTATATTTCCCTTCTTAAGAGGTTTTTTTTTCTTTTTTATTTATTTATTTACTTTACAATATTGTATTGGTTTCACCATGCATCAACATGCATCCACCACGGGTGTATACATGTTCCCCATCCTGAACGCCCCTCCCACCTCCCTCCCCATACCATCCCTCTGGGTCATCCCAGTGCACCAGCCCCAAGCTTCCTGTATCCTGCATCGAACCTGGACTGGCGATTCATTTCTTATATGATATTATACATGTTTTAATGCTATTCTCCCAAATCATCCCCCCTCCCTCCGCACAGAGTCCAAAAGACTGTTCTATACATCTGTGTCTTTTTTGCTGTCTTGCATACAGGGTTGTCGTTACCATCTTTCTAAATTCCATATATATGCGTTAGTATACTGTTTTGGTGTTTTTCTTTCTGGCTTACTTCACTCTGGTGGTCCAGTGGCTAAGACTCCATGCTCCCAATGTAGGGGGCCTGGGTAAAGTACTTATTTATTTATAGTGCCACATGCGGGATCTTCAGCTATGGCATGTGAGATCTATATCGTTCCCTGACCTAGGACTGAACCCAGGCCCCCTACATTGGGAGCATGGAGTCTTAGCCACTGGACCACCAGGGAAGTCCCAAGAGTTTTGTCTTTTAATCAAATATCTACAAATACTAACTGAACAATACAAGTTTCTAGTGAAGACATTGTACATTCACAGAATAAATCCTCTCTTCCTTCTATAAGTTCCACCACTCTTGAAATAATTACTTTAAATGGGAAAGGAAGGAACAGGGCTTACATTTGTGACCTTAGTAGTAGTAGTGTTAGCCGCTCAGTTGTGTCCAACTCTTTGCGACCCCATGGGCTCTAGCTTGCCAGGCTCCTCTGTCCATGGAATTCTCCAGGCAACAATACTGGAGTGGGCTGCCATTCCCTTCTCCAGGGGATCTTCACGACCCAGGGATTGAATCTGGGTCTCTCGCATTCCAGGTAGATTCTCTACCATCGAAGCAACCAGGAACCCATTTGAAACCCTAGTCAAGCAACTACTAAGATCATGGTGGCATGGCACCTGAGTACTGGGCACAGTGTACTGAAAGGGTCAGGTTTGCCCTGGAGGCCCCAGAGGTGCTCGTGTAGCTTCCTGGGTTTAGAGCAAGGATTGTAAGTCAGATAGACCTAGACTTGAACCCTAGTTCTACAACTTACCTGCCTGAAACCTTGAGAAAATTAATCTCTCTAAGGCTCATTCTCTTTAGTTGTGAAATGGGAATCCTGATAGAACCTGCCTCACAAGGATTTTGTGGACATTGAATGAAATAATACTGAAAGTTCTAACATGTGCCTGACACACAGCATGTGTTCAGTAAATGCCAGCTGTTCTTAATCCTATGTTGTTATTGGTATTATTATTAAAGAGCTTTTTTCTAACTGTGATGATGTAAGGTTAATCACCACAGGCCACCCCAGATTTGTGATATCTCCTCCTCATCTCATGACTCCCGATCTCTCTCTTTCCCTGAATGTGGGCAGATTGCAGAACTCTACATCTTGTCCAAGCCCTTCATGGTACAGGTCATGGCAACAGAGCCTCCTGTGATCAGTTTACTACCAGGTAACTTCACCCTGGACATCCCCGCCTCCATCATGATACTCACCCAGCCCAAGAACTCAACTGCGGAAACCATCGTTTCCATGGACTTTGTAAGTCTGTGGGGACAGGAGGGCAGCCTATGGATACCAATCCTGTCTGTGCAATAGACCACTGACCTGCAGGCTCTACCAAATGTTTGGAGGGATGGGATGAGCTCCATCAATCAGGGGAGGGGGCAAGGTTGAGACTGAGGTAGAGGAAGGTATGGAGGCCAGTTCTCATTCAATGGCTCCCAACCCTTCCCCACATGCTGTGTGCCCTTTCCTCTGCTTCATTTACATTAATAACCAATTTTTTAAATAAGTCCATCAAGGTGGAGTTCAAGTTTATTTGAGTAGATGAAGGCCAAATGCAATCTGAGAGAAAACGACTGAACAATGAACCTAAGTGAGATGCTACACACACACACACACATACACACACACACACAAACATACACACATACTTACACATACATGGAAAATAGAGATTAGAAGAAAATGAAAAATAATTTAAAGGAGATCTGCAAACAGAAAGTCTTTATAGTCTCCCTACCTGCAAGACAGTATTTTCAAGAGCTCTTTCTTTTCAATATTTTTTAAGATGAAAGTAAAGTTTATGTTTCTGCTATGGTTAGTTATATTTGTGGCCAAAATAGACAAATTCACTCATCTTACTAATGAATGCCTTTGTTCTCTGCAGGTTGCTAGTACCAATGTTGCCCTGGCTATTTTGGGACAAAGACTGATCTGCTCTTTATCTCTGAACAGGTAAGCTCAGTTGATATGACTATTGGATGGTAGTAACAAGTGAATCAACAGGCCAAGAGACAAGTGAACATTCACAACACAGGTGAAGTTATCATCCAATAGACATGAATCATCAAGCATTTCTCCTGTAACAGTCCAGATAATTTCAAAGTATGGATCTAACTGAAAATTGCATTATGAATTTTTTTATCTTCCCAGTAAACAATATTCAGATAAACCTGGCAACAAAATTAGCATAAGTTTAATTCTACAATGTAAATTCTCATTCTAATGGTACAGCAATAAAAAATGAATTTCCTTTTCAACAAATTTAAAATAGATGCTATTGAAGAAAGAGAATAAAACTTTGAGGTCAAGGAATGAAGTTTCAAAACCCTGCTCCCTGGTTCCAGAACCATGATCAAGTCTTTTAACCTCTTTGAACCTCAGCTGTCTTATCTGTAAAATAATGAAGTCATAAAGAATCACCTCTGAGTTACCTTCAGTCCCTAACATTCAGAGCCCATTACTAGAGTTTAACTAGAATAGAGTTTAACTAGACCATGCCCCATGGCCTGGCTGGCTCTCAAACACAAGCCATGCAGTGTGAAAGAGCTGGAGCAGGTCATGTACACAGATCACTGAACACTAATTGCCACTGGGAAGGATCATCTTCAAAGCTCGTTCTCTTCAGCCCTTATAAAGCCCATAGTGAAAGTCATGAATCAGACAAACTAGGAGTGAGGATATACAGAATAATCAGATGGCACAGATTAAATCCATGAAAGGAGGAAGAGGAAGCAATAAAATAGACAAATCAGAATCTGAAAAGACTGGGAAACCAACAGAGGAGAAAAGTCAATCACTGTAAGTCAACTTGATGGCTAGGAAGACTATTGTAGGAACATGGAAAATATGTTCAGTAAAATAATACAAAATGAAATAAGCAGAATATAGAACTGCATAAACACAACAATCAACCATGTAAAATAGCTTTCCATCTGGATTAGAAAGTGAATTACAAATGGAGCATTTTGTTAGGATATGAGATTATGAGTCAGCTGTTTTCTTAAAAATTTTTTTATAACTATGTTGCTTTTCCAATAAAAGGAATGATAAAAGCAAAAAGTAGTGTGGTTTCCCAGAGATAAAAGATTTCACGAAGGCTTTCTCCTCAACTTTACCCAGGTTTTCAAAGAAGGACTTATTTCTCCATTAAATTCAATAGGCATGGTGCCCAGAGCCTATGAAACTTCAGGGACTCATGAAAATGTTTTAATATATTTTAAAATAAGAAATTTAAAATGAATTCAATCCAGACTAGACTATACATGACTTCATAACACCTCAGTCTTCGGAGATCAGTTTTAATGTTTGTTTTTTTTGTTTGTTTGTTTGGTTTTTTTAATGGAGGAAGAATTCCCAAAGGCTTCAGGCCACCAGATGTCATGATGTAGCCTTGTTTAGAAGATCAAGGCTGATGAATTTCTTAACCTTGATGGGTGATCTTTGAGATGGCAGTTTTAATGGTTGAAAGGGTAGAAGCCAGAGAGCAGAAAGAGAGAGGGGAAAGGGATGGAAGGTGAGGAGCTGGCAGTATCTGAGCTAGGCCATGAGAAAGGACAATTTGGAAGTTGGTTTGCCTGAGTCACAGTACTGTGAGTACAGGTGAGACCTCCATCTGATGGCTGAGAGGAAAGGGGAGCTGGAAGTCTGGAGTGATGGGAGATCCCTGGGGCAAGGCTGCCAACTGAGGCAGCAAGCACTGGGAAGGTAGAAATAATATTTACCCTTAAGCCAGGGTCTGGTTTCCTGGCAGGATGAGAAGGAAGGATTTAACAAGAACAGGACTTCAGGCTGTGGCAAGCAGGTAACAAAGACCTTGAGTTTCAGAGAGACCAAGGTGCTTTCCTGCTGACCCTCAACTCCAACATTCCTACCAGTAAGAAACTGCAGGTACAGTGGGCATTATGTTTCTTTACAGAAAAGTGAAAGTGTTTGTCGCTCAGCCATGTCCAACTCTTTGCCACCCCATGGACTGTAGCCCACCAGGCAACTCTGTCTATGGAATTCTCCAGGTAAGAATACTGGAGTGTTCAGCCATTCCCTTCTCCAGGGGATCTTCCTGACCCAGGGATGGAACCTTGGTCTTCTTGCATGCAGATTCTTTATCATCTGAGCCACCAGGAATAATTAGGAAAACTGATGGTAACCTGGTAAATTCACATCATCCAAAGAAATGTTTGAATTCATTCTCCAGCTTCCTGAGATCCACAAATCGGCTTTGACCCTGCAAACACAAATCTGAAAGTAGGACTCTTGCCTTCCCAAAGTCTCCTCAGACTCCCCTGTGACCTCCTTTAGATTCAGGTCACTGGGCAGGCTTCCAGTACCCTGAGGCCTTGGTGGGCTCTGAACAGGACTACCTACATAATTTGTGAGGCTTGGTGCAAAATGAAAGCGCAGAGCCCCCTGTTCAAAAATCATGAAGAACTGCAAGATGGAGACAGCAGGGCATTAAACTGAGCACAGAGTCCTTCTGAGCACTGCACAGGTCACATGCACTGAGCCTGAGGGTGGCTACTGCCACAGTACAACAGCAAACCTCAGGCAGTGAGCAGACTGGGGGCAAGGCTGATGGGCCTGGCATCACTCAGCTCCAAGGAACAGAGGCTGTGCTGACAGAATGCTTTAATCTTTGGCAACAAGAATGGTAACCCTGTCTCCCACACGCCCACGCCTCTGCTCCTGGGCTCTGGGAGAGAGGCTTTTCAGGGGGAGCTGGTTTGCCGTTAGGTGACATCATAGAGGGGCTTCCCAGGTGGCACTAGTAGTAAAGAACCTGCCTGCCCCAATGCAGGAGATATGAGATGTGGGTTTGAGCCCTGGGTGGGGAAGATCCCCTGGAGGAGGGCATGGCAACCCACTCCAGTATTTTTGCCTGGAGAATCCCATGGACAGAGGAGTCTGGTGGGCTACAGTCCATAGGGTTGCAAAAAGTCAGACACAACTGAAGCCACTTAGCATTCAGGCACACACACACAACGTCATAGAGACACAGCAGGAAGAGGTGTAAAGAAGACGGGGATCAGTGAAACATCCCTGAGAAGAACCAGGGAATCAGGGTCTCTGAATACATCCCCCCAGAACACCATAGCCTTCCTAACCATCCTCTGCCTGAGGGTGGCTCTCTGGAGCTGCTCAGGGCTGGCTCCCTAGATATAAGATATAGAAATCAGAGGCTAATCCAAGGTGGAGAGTTTAGAGAGGAGGTGAAATCACAGGTTCAGAATAGCTGGTTCAGGTCCCAGCCCAGATATCATTAGCTGTGGGATCTCAAGCAAGTTTCCTAATGTCTCTGGGCCTACATTTTGTCCTCTATTAAATTATATAGTAAAACCTACTTTAAGGACTTGTAAGAACACTGGAGTGGGTTGCCATTTCCTTCTCCAATGCATGGAAGTGAAAAGTGAAAGTGAAGTCACTCAGTTGTGTCCAGCTCTTCGAGACCCCATGGACTGCAGCCTACCAGGCTCCTCCGTCCATGGGATTTTCCAGGCAAGAGTACTGGAGTGGGGTGCCATTGCCTTCTCCAAAGTGCATGTTAAGTGTCTTAAAAAAAAAAAAAAAGATGGCAATTTAAAACTTGGATGCTGGCTTCAGTCAGGGGAAGCCAATTATTTTTGAATTCAAGAGTATGTCAAGAGTTTCATTCAGAAAATACTTCATTCCTCTGCCTCCTGCCCAGTGATGGGTACTAGACAAATAGCCTTTTGCTCTATTATTTATAGCTACTCTTCATTATTGAGCCTTTACTATCTGCTGGTCCTGTGCCAAGCACTACATGTATATTATTTAAACCTCACAGCCTGTATCTCCAGAACCCAGTACCATGTCGGCAGATTGAATGATTAATCCTAGAGGAAGCTTATTATCCCCATTTTATGGTTTATATGGGTCAATTAACTAAGTGTTGACCAATATAAATGGACTGCCAGATATTTCTCCAGCAAAGATGGTTTAATTTGGGACAAGCAGAGAACTGCATTTTGGGGTCTATAACCATGGGGAGACTTGTACAAGCCCCCACATGGCAAAGGAAGGAGAACCCTTTTACAGAGGGGACAAGGAAGTCAAGAGGGCTGTAATAAAAAGTCCGTGACTTTTCTTTAACTGAGCCCTTGCTAGAAAAGAAGAGGAGGCTTCCTTCTTCCTATTGGGCTCTGCTGTTGTCCCAGGGTGTAAGAGCTCCCCCTTCTGGTTTCCTGACTCTATTTAATCAAGCCTTCTGTTTACTAATAGTTTTTTACATGAGTCACAGAGCTATTGAATGGCAGAGCCAGAACTTGAATCTAAGTGAGTCTTCAAAGCCATGCTTGTTTGTTTCCTTGCTACATTATACTGTATTTGATGTGATGAATAGCTAAGACTTAGAAAATGACACTTAGACCTTCAACTTATAAAATAAATATCCTTGCCTGGAGGAGGAAACCAAGAGCATGGAGTCAGGTTAAACTGAAATAGGCAGCATGTCCTTTCTCAGTTTTAAATACTGATAGAAAAAAGAGAAGACACTGGCATTCTGTGTCCTAAAACGGTAAAAGCACACAGCCCTTTTCTCACTGCATTAAATGAAACTCGGCCAGGGAAAGCTAAAGAAAGCCAAAGCTGGGAGTATTAGTAACAAAGTTGACTTCTTTGGTATGTCCAATTAGAAGCACAGGCTCTGGAGTCACGCGTGTCTCATTGTGAATTCGACCTCAGTCATTTGCTGACTTGTGACCTTGTACAAGTCCACTGATCCCTCTAAGAATCAGTTTCTTCCTCAGCATAACAGAGCCCCTGTTTAGAGTGTTGTATTGGAAGAGATGAGAATGTAGGAAAAGCACAGCTCCCAGCACATAATCAGTGCTCAAGAAACTTTGTTGCAGCTAGTAGTAGGGCTTTATTCTTTCCCATTCTGGGATCAAAGTTGGGCCAAATAAGACAGGAGAAATTGGTCCCAAGAGACATGACAAGTCAGGAGCGTCTTAAAAGCTGTGGAGTTGGCCTTCGGGTTACAGCTCTTTCTACAGTTGAGTCTTTTTTTTCAAACACAGTTCTACTTGGAGGTAACTACGATCCAGATTGGTCTTGTAGTAGGTGTTTTTGAGACTAATTCAGAGACTAAATTAAACAACACTTCCCCTTTTATGGCCTTCATACAGATTACTTAATTCTAACCCTTTTTCTTAATCACGTGTAAAACTCAAGGCAATCCAGTGCACATGACTGCTCAACCAATTAGAGTGTGGAACATTTTTTTGACATTCCCATAATCAAGAATTTGGATGCTCCCAAACTGCACCCCACCCCACTACCATACACACAGGTGCATATGCGCGTGCACACGCGCGCGCGCGCACACACACACACACACAGTTGCCCTACTACCTCTCCCACGCAGCACTGTCAGAGAATGCAAATACAGCTGCCTACAGCAGATAGTATCACACCCAACTCTACTTCTCACAGTTGGGCAGATAAACTTTTCCCAGCGTGAGCCATCTGGTGAGAAACAGAAAGGAAAACAGGTCTGGGAAGAATGGATTCAGTTTCTGTTGGAACGGTGCTCGGACAGGCCAGCAGAGCTCAGGCTTGGCAACCGGGCTGATTTCCATCTCCACCCTCCCATTGAGCTATGGTTGAGACCAGCGGAAAGGAAGGCCACAGTGGGGGCCCCTATTGGAGAAGCAACCCCCAATGACTTCTTCCCTTTCTCCCAGACTCATTGGTGGGAGGGCGGATTTCTAAACTGCAGAAGGCA
>NW_011494899.1:1965231-1995044 GCF_000754665.1 Bison bison bison
GCAATGGAGTTAAAATACCGGGAAACTCTTCCTCAGCGAGAGAATCCTTTGCTTCTGGAGGAGGCTCAACATATGCCTCCCCTCAAAAGTGTTCATCATTGGATTAAATCCACAGCCTAGAGTTTTCAAGATCTTCAGCATCTGGTCCTACCTTTCAAACTAGCCAGTCTTCCCTCCCTAAAGTGAACATACTGCTCCAGCTGCCTCACCCTCGAGGTGACCTCAGTCCAACAGACCAGCGGTCCCCAACCTTTTTAGCACCACAGACTGATTTTGTGTAAGACAATTTTTCCATGGACCAGGTAGGGGTGGGGGGATGGGGAGAGATGGTTCAGGCAGTATTGCCAGCAATGGGGAGCAATGGGGAACAAACGGCATTGATCGCCCACCCACGGCTCACCTCCTGCTGCACGGCCCAGTTCCTAACAAGTACCAGTCCGTGGCCCAGGGGTTGGGGACCCTGCAATATACACTTTCCCATCCATCTTTTATCTGCTCATTTATCCATACGTCCACTCGGTAAGAATTTATAGAGCACCAAGTATTTGTTCTGCCCTGTTCTTGATACAGAGAGCTGAGAGAAAAACAATAGTTTCTACCTTCTGGGTCCTCAGCTTAGTGAGGGTAATACTCAGATTAACAAGCAATTACAGTACTGGGTGCTAAGGGACAGGTGCTTGTACGTGGTAGTATACAGAGTGCTTCTCTCAAAGGACAATTTATTTTCCCCCCACATTACACACACACACACACACACAATCCACTCTGGTCCTATCACCTTTTCACACCTTCCCAGAATTCCTGCAACAAGTAGTGTGTAAACCCATAAAACAGCACCTGAATACAAGCTGCTTTGTAATATCCTACAATTGTTTCCTGCACATACAGCTTCTCCCCATCCCTCAAAAATACAGATATCAATAAAATTCTTCACATTGCCTAGCACATTACTGAGCATAGAAGAAGCACCTGGGAATCTCACCCTGCCAATCTTTTCTCCATAGTGCATCTAGAGTGATCTTTACAGAGCACTGACATTCCCTGCCCCTCCTTAGAAACATTCCATAGATTCCTTTCCAGATAAACATAAAATTTCTAACATGGCCTGAATAGCCTAGCCTGGTCAGACAGACAGCCACTATGTGTCTGTCTAGCATCATACTGCAGCTCTCTCCCTAGCTTTCTGTTCTCTCTACACAGACCTTTGCAACCTCTGCGCAGACCCCTTCCCCCTTCCTTCCCCATTTTGCCTTTTTAATCCTGCTCACTCCACTCCAGTACTCTTGCCTGGAGAGTCCCATGGATGGAGGAGTCTGGTGGGCTGTAATCCATGGGGTCTCTAAGAGTCGGATACAACTGAGCGACTTCACTTTCACTTTTCACTTTCATTCATTGGAGAAGGAAATGGCAACCCACTCCAGTGTTCTTGCCTGGAGAATCCCAGGGATGGGGGAGCCTGGTGGGCTTCCGTCTATGGGGTCGCATGGAGTCGCACACAACTGAAGCAACTTAGCAGCAGCAGCAGCAGCATCCTTCTTATGTCAACTCTAAGACACAGCTCTTCCTTGGAGACCTTACCGAATCCACCAAGTTAGATCAGGTTCTTTTGTCATTTACCTCAATGAACGTATTTCTTTCCTTCAGAGTTTTTATCTAACCTTTAATTAAGCCTTCATCAGTGCGATTGTTTGGCTAAAGTCTGCCTTCCCACTGGGCTGTAAACTACAAGGGATAGTGACTGTGTTTGGTTTTTACTCATATTTCTATCTCTGGTACCAGTTCCAGGCCTGACATATACTAGGTTTTCAATAAATACCTGCTAGAAGAGTCAACGAGTGAATGAGGGAAAACTATGTGTGATATATGTCATGCTCTGTACTCAGTCCTAGGAATACAAAGGGAATTAAGGCTGGATCTCAACCCACAGGGAGCTTATAGTGAGAGGGCAAAGAGAGAAGCAATTATTTTAGGGACTGCATACAAGGACTCATTAGCAATGTCTGCCATGGCCATAGGGTTGCAGGAAAGGCATTGTGAGTGTCTGTGCTTTGGTCCACTTGGCCTTCATTATGTCACACTTGCTACATTAACTCAGAATATGAAGAAACTTTGTCTTTTGCTGTGTTTTAGAATTTGAACTTTAGCTCTGGTTTTCGATCAGAGCAGTAAACCTTCTCCAAAACGTTCCTTTCTTTTTCTCTTCTCTTCCTTCTTTCTTTCTTTCTGCCATGTGGCATGCAGGATCTTAGTTCCCTGACCAGGGTTCAAACCCATACCCTCTACAGTGAAAGAGTGGAGTCTTAACCACCAGACAGCCATGGAAGCCCCCAAACCCTTAAAAATAGGCTTTACTTGGACTATCAAGTCTAGTGGTTAAGACTCCACGTTTTCAATACAGGGGATGCAAGTTCAATCCCTGATGGGGGGACTAAGATCCTGCATGCCATGTGGCATAGCCAAAATTAAGTAAAATAGGTTATACTTTTATATGCCTGCAACATAGAACTATTTGAGCTCCCTTTCTCTCCAGCTACTCTGTGTTTCTCTAATAAAAATTAGCTGCTAGTAGCAGGACTTCCCTGGTGCCTCAGACTGTAAAAAAATCCATCAGCAATGCCAGAGACCTGGGCTCGATTCCTGGGTTAGGAAGATCCCCTGGAGGAGGGCATGGCAACTCACTCCGGTATTCTTGGCTAGAGAATCCTCATGGACAGAGGAGCCTGGTGGGTTACAGTCCATGGGGTCAAAAAGAGTCAGACATGACTGAGCAACTAAACACAGCCCAGCACAGCAGGGCTTGAAGTAACAGATTAGGGGCCAAGAGGAGAATACAAAGTCAAAGGAGTGAAGTTGGTTGCCACCTAGTGGTCTGAGTTGAGCTTTTGTGTTTTTCAGAGCCAGGACAGGAAGAGTTTAGCTAGTGAGACTTGTCCATTAAATGGCAACCTACTCCAGTACTCTTGCCTGGAAAATCCCATAGACTGAGAAGCCTGGTAGGCTACAGTCCATGGGGTCGCAAAGAGTCGGACACAACTGAGCAACTTCACTTCGCTTCACTTCAAACTAACGGGGTAAATTGAGAACTAGGAAACAGAAGTAATCCCAGGTGGCTCAGTGGTGAAGAATCCGCCTGCCAACTCAGGAGACACAGTAGACACACAGGTTCCATCCCTGGGTCGGGTAGATCCCCTGGAGCAGGAAATGGCAACTGGCTCCAGTATTTTTGCCGGGATAATCCCATGGACAGAAGAGCCTGGTGGGCTACAGTCCACAGGGTCTCAAAAGAGTCGCACACAACTTAGCAACTGAGCACACGTGCACAAGGAAAGGAGAGTTTGGTTTGTAGGAACCTCAGATGGTACCCAGTCATGGTTTGGGGATGTAATGAAAGATCAGAAAGGAGATTCACAAGTGTGTTCCTCTTTCGTGTAGGCCGAATTTCTAGACTGCTCTAGATTGTTCCTCATAAGAAGCAGGTTGACCAGGGGGAGGCATTCCCCTCACATTTCCCCAGCAGTATCTTCAAGTGATGTTCAACTGCTCAGCTTCCTTCCTTCAAGGATGCCCTAAAAATTCTGGTCTTCACTTTCTAGTAAGATCAGTCTGAGCCACAGGGCCTCTGATATCATCATCTCTTTCCTTTTTTCTTTTTTTTAATTTTTTTTTGGGGGGGATCTTAATCCTTCAACCAGGGACTGAACCTGCGCCCCCTGAGATGGAAACACTCTATCGGGAAAGTTCCCTCTGGCACCATTTCTGATCCTTGTCAGAATTAACAGTCTTTCTAGTTTTTGCTCTTAGCTGTCACCTTAAAGAAACCTCAAAGCCTAATTCATACTAACATGATATTGGCTGATAATAAGCAAACGTACCTCTTCCATGCACATTTGTTTCTTAAATGTTAGAGCAGAAATATTCTTGGGAGAGGCACAGCTGAGTAAAGTGGCCACACCTTATTGAAGAGGGGCATAGATAGGGAGACACTTAGACGTTTGTGAACTCCTTGATCATCAGTTTTCTTGTCTGCCAAAGGGGCAGTAATAGGAGCATCACTCACAGAGTCATTGGGAAGATTACATTCTAAATGTTTATATAGCTTCTAGGAGAGTCCGTGTCGCCACCACTGTCGTCATCACTGTCATTGTCATGTTTATTAATAAGGGACCAGTCTAACTTGGGGAAGTTGCAAGGTTGAGTTTAGGGCAAGAAGACATAAAAACTGCTTCTTAAGAATGTTCTGGGAAGTTCCCTGGTGGTCCAATGGTTAGGACTGGTTACTGTCACTGCCAGGGCCTGGGTTTGATTCCTGGTAGGAGGACTAAGATTTCAAACACCACATATCTCAGCCCAAACAAAAATGTTCTGTGTTTCAAGTTGGCAACAGTAAGTCCCTTATAGCAAATGCAGTTGGGCAACCTGTCTTGTTTCCGTTTTTCCTGCCCCGCTTCTTCAGCAGCAAATACAGGGGGAAAGATGCACTAGAACTCGATGTTCTCACAAGTTTGTGTGGCTTTTAAATAATGACTTATTGAACTGAAAAAATTGTATCTTTTTCCTTTTGTTTCTTTCTACTGATGTGGTTGTTTTTAAGCCTTCCCTCCTTGAACTGGTTCCTACTGTTTTTTGTTGTTCCTTTGTTTCATTTTCAGATTCCGCCTTTCTTTGCCAGAGTCCAATCGCGGCAATATTGAGGTAAGAATCAGTGCTCTCCAAGTTCCCACCTAGGGAAAAATGAGAAATCTATATAGTAGCTGGATAACTGTTTTCTTTGCCTCTGAGTGTAGGCTTTGATTTTAAAATTCTTTATGTAGCTACACATCCACCAAGCCCATTAACCATTAAGCAAGAGAGGAATTCCCTTGTATATATTCAAAAAGACTTTAAAAAGAATTCAAAAGATTGTTAAGACTATGTAATGCTGGGGGAGGGAACAGACATTCTCAGGAACATGTCATTTTTTGGATAAAATAATCCTCTAGAGTTTACGATTCAGACTACCAAAGGATGATGCTCTAAATGAATTGTTAGGCATGGTTCAGTTTGTTCTTCAAAGGTTTTCTACCCATCTCCTAAAATTAAGTTAAGGCTGGTTGCGTAGATGCCTCTTTGGAGGGGTCTAGCTTGGTGACCTCCTAATTGGAAGAGGTCATCCCAACATACAACATGGAAACCCTATGCCCCAAGCCTCAGGAAGATCAGCCAAATCAACAATTTGTGTCTCTACCCTATCTCTACAAGTCACTTATGTTATAGAGAAATGGTTCTCAGTTAGGGTCAATTTTCCCCTTCAGGAGCATTTAGCGATGTTTGTAGACATCTCTGAAAAAAAATGACAATGGTGTAGATAAGGAATTTTATATCATATTAACTTGTTTAATCCTGGTAAAACCCCAAGGGATTAGTATTATTATCTTCACTTTATGGTTGAGGAAACTGAGGCACAGAGAGGTTAAGGAACTTCCCCAACATCACACAGTAAGGTGGTCAAAACAAGAGGTACACCTAGGAAGTCTGCTTCAGAGCCATCCTTGCTAAGCTGCAAAAAGGTTCTTTTCTTATTATTGCTAAGCATATAGGATGCTTAAAAAACATTCATTGAACGAACTGAAGTTCATCATAGTCTATTTGTTTTTAATACCTGAGTCTTCCCAAGAACCAGCAGTTTGCTAAAGTGAAAGTCGTTCAGTCATGTCCAGCTCTTTGTGACTCCATGGACTATACAGTATATGGAATTCTCCAGGCCAGAATACTGGAGTGGGTAGTCTTTCCCTTCTCCAGCGGATCTTCCTAACCCAGGAATAGAACCAAGGTCTCCTGCATTGCAGGTGGATTCTTTACCAACTGAACTATGAGGGAAGCATTTTGCTAAGATTATACAACTACTTAGTTTATTAAAGATAAATTGCATGTTCTGGTGGTGCCATTGACTATAGAGCATAACATAGGGAAACTCCTGTGACTGGAGTTCCCAATAAATTAATGAAAGACCACTAACTGGAATATCTATTGGCCATTCTAGATTGTCTTACTTGATATCTAAGCTGCCACGTTTGCTGCCACTGTGTGGTCCCTCTGCATTTGCTGTCACCATGATCCAGTGTAGAGAGGGCAGAAATGCCCATCCTCAATGAGGAAAAAAGATTAGGAAACCTGTGAAAATGGTTATCCACAAAATAGCTTTCCATGTCTGGAAACCTAGAATATGTTTGTGGGGAGATGCTGATTATTGCTGCCCATTCTGATAAGGTCTGGGAGAGTGCATGTCCAAACCAGGTATCATACTTTCAAAATACCCTCATTTAACAACTGACCCAGTTTCCCCTTTCATTTTAGGTCTTGAGGTTTGAGAACATTTTGTCCTCCATTCTCCACTTTGGAGTCCTCCCACTAGCCAACGGTAAGGGAATCTGGGGAAACAATGTAACTCGGACACTGGTTATATGTTGGGGATTGGCCGGGACTTTCCATCCTGAAGCTTGTACTTGCTAATATGTTATTATGAATCCAGGCCAGGGCCAGAATTGACAGAGTTGACACCATCAACTATATGGCTTCTAAATTAGATATTCCAGCTTCAAGCCTTGTAGCAACCCTACTTGCAAGCAAGAACCGCTAACTCTGGTTGAGCTAAGGAAATTAAAACCATTCTCCTTAGGCAGTCAAGAATCTCCTTTGGGTCAGCCAGAAATGAGATGAAGCTCTCTTGAGGGTGTCTCTGTGGTTCTTATGCAAAGATCACCACTGGAATAGACAGTGGAATGACAATCCCAGACCTACACTGCAATTGTTCACAAATGGTAGCATCTTGAGTGCGGCTTGGTTAAAATGTTTTGTATTGGAGATCAAAATATTCTCAGGACCCACTGATTAAGGTATTTTCAAAATATAAATTGGATGAATTGCTATCTTTTTTTTTCTGCCATCCAGATACACATAGTTGCAAGAACATTTTTATTAAGCACAGACTAACCATTCTTTCAGGAAAATGCTAGGGATATATCAGAGAGAATTGAAGGCACAGAACCAGGAAGAGTGGAAGGATAAATTATCAAAAAGTTTTTTGTTAGTCTCTTACTAAAAAGTTTACCAAATCTTCCATTCCGGCGCCCAATTATTTCACACCTTATTCTGTATTTTAGCAAAATTACAGCAAGGATTTCCTCTACCCAACCCACACAAAATCTCACTCGTCAATTCAGATATTGAAGTTCTTGAGGTAAGAATTATCAGTATTAATTGCGCCATTTCTTTTCATCGTAGAATGCACCTCTTCCTATTTTTCTTACTTTTTGTTTTATTTTGTTCTGCTTTGTTTTTTCCCAGCCCAAGGAATTTTATAAACAAGATATTTAGCTCTTAAAGCTCATAATTAATAATGAAAAGCCCTTAAACTTGAGTTTAAAAATCACACCAGAAAAAAAAAAAACAAAACACATCAGACCAAATCTGATTTCCCTGTGAAGCCAAGGTTATTCACACCACAGTACAAGAAGATGCACCTGTGCACTTTATTTTATTTGTTCCACAAGATATGCTGTAAGGCTGGGATTGTGAATCCCATTTTATAGATGAGGACAGGAAGACTCAGAGAGGTGAAAAGGTTTATGTAGCTGGAAAGGGCATATTCGAGACCAGATTGGCTCTTCTGATTCCCTTAGTAAGTAAACTTTGGCCTGAACCAAAGACACTCCTCTGGGTTCAGGGATCTGCTGTAAGTGGTTTCCTGGTTAATCATTATTCACAAACTTCAGAATACCTTATTTCTTCCCTTCTGGGGCTTTTTGGTTTAGGGAGGTAGATGTTAGAATCCGACAGAATTCTCCAATCCTATATACTACTCTGCACCCCCTGTTCCCTCCCCATGTCACCTTCTATATTTGCTTAAGTCGCACAAGGTGACAAGAATCCAAAATAGCCTGTTCCCCTGTCTGAGACATTGACAAGGAGGTGGGGGTAGAGGAGGGTATGATATAGTAGGACCCGGTAAAGAAGCCCCGTCCCCCTCACCCTTCAGGCAGACTTAGACATCCTATGGCAGCACACCCCCAAGTTTGACATCGTCTTCGTTGTTGCATCCTTTTCAGGGTTTCCTTTTGATCTCCACCGACCTGAAGTATAAAACATCAAAGCAGCAGCCAGGTTTCCATGGTTGGGAAGATCTGCACCTGATAAGTGGACAGTGGAGCGGGAAGCCAACCCCATGATTGCCTGTTTAGAGTCCACTCCAGGAAGCAAATGGCCCTTAATCCCACAGCTCCTATAAACCCAGGGCTGGAAGACAGTACACACTGGAATTGTAAAGCCCTTGTGGAACGCCGGAAGTTTTCTTTCTCAAGGCCTCAGGAATATAGAGGGAGGCAAACTGGGTGAAAGGGTTAAACCAGGCTGTGTGTGTCCCCACGGGCGTGGAGGGGTAGCTGTTGGAATGTGCGTTCGTGTTTGCGTGCCTGTTGTGTGCTCCTGTGTCAGTGAGATTCTGTGGCCAAGAACAAGGTATGTATTACTTCTAAGGTCTGTGAGAAGGTCTCAAATACAGACTTGCATCAGTTGTTATCAGCGGAGATCCCTTCAGCCTCTTCAGCTTTCTAGGGTTCCCTCCTCCCTGCATACTGGATTTTATGTTTTATATTTACTGCTACTGTCTCCTGTATTTAATTAAAATTGTTTTCTATCAAAGTAAATTTTGCCTTTTCATTTGCAAAGTTTCTTGTCCCTGATTTTTTTTTTTTTTTTGTAATAAAATAAGACAGGTAAGAAGAGAATATAGTGTCCTTAAGGGTTTTTTGTTTGTTTGTTTGTTTTTCTCTCCTACGCTGCACGGCCTTCTGGCTTGTGGGACCTTAGTTCCCTAAGGAGGGATGGAATCTGGGACCTCTTGGAAATGCAGAGTTCTAACCACTGGACCATCAGGAAATTCCCTGGTGTTTTTAATACTACCACAAACTGAGCTTGTACAGATTTCAAAACTTGATTTAAAAAGGGAATGTGTTCTCTCTTTGGAGAAGGCAATGGCACCCCACTCCAGTACTCTTGCCTAGAAAATCCATGGACAGAGGAGCCTGGTAGGCTGCAGTCCATGGGGTCGCTAAGAGTTGGGCACGACTGAGCGACTTCACTTTCACTTTTCACTTTCATGCATTGGAGGAGGAAATGGCAACCCACTCCAGTGTTCTTGCCTGGAGAATCCCAGGGGTGGGGAAGTCTGGTGGGCTGCCGTCTATGGGGTCGCACAAAGTCGGACATGACTGAAGCGACTTAGCAGCAGCAACAGCATGTTCTCTCTTAGATGTGTCTGGAGAGAAACAGTGATTGCAGGAAACTCTACAAATTGTATCACTTTAAGTTTTAGGCTGCTTTCTCTCTCAAATTAAATGAAATGGCAATGCAGAGTACTAGATAAATCATAGATAGATTAATGTTTTGGAGCAACAAATCAATGGGGTAAAATTGGGGCAGAAGAGGAGGAAAGGGGAACTAAATAGAATCCACACTTTGCTTTTGTGATGCTGACAATCCAGTGGGGGAACAGAAGACAGCTGTTTACTGGAGGGCTTACCCAGTATTTAATCTTCACGATCACTTGTGAAGAATTATGATCCCATTTTATAGAAAAGGAAACAAAAATTATTAAAAAGAGATTTATCATACAAAGCTAGTAAACAGCAACAGTAAAAATTCAATCCAAGCCTTTCTGATTCCAACGTCACTGTTCTTTACATGAGGTAGGATTAGAAATAGAAAACACTTAAGGCTCATTTATTATTGTGAAGAAGAGGCAGTGTGTATAAAAGCAGGTTCATAGAGTACTTAGTCATCAGAGAAGACTAGGCTGGGAAGCCCTAGACATCCATAACAACTGCCATTTACTCATCTTTGTATTGCTCATCTGACCTCAATAGATGTCCTTGTCAGTGTTGTTGGAATAAATGATAAACTGTCATGTTTCGTTCTTCGGAATGCTCTTTTCTGACTTAAGTATTTAATGTGTTCACAAATTCGTTTTGAAACATTACAAAATTTCCATTGTGGTATCTGTTTAAATGTTTCTCTTTCTCAGCTACAGACATCTCTTTCTCCCTCACTCAGTTCAGTTCAGTTCAGTCGCTCAGTCATGTCCGACTCTTTGTGACCCCATGAATCACAGCACGCCAGGCCTCCCTGTCCATCACCAACTCCCGGAGTCCACCCAAACCCATGTCCATCAAGTCGGTGATGCCATCCAACCATCTCATCCTCTGTTGTGCCCTTCTCCTCCTGCCCTCAATCTTTCCCAGCATCAGGGTCTTTTCAAATGAGTCAGCTCTTTGCATCAGGTGGCCAAAGTATTGGAGTTTCAGCTTCAACATCAGTCCATCCAATGAACCCCCAGAACTGATCTCCTTTAGAATGGACTGGTTGGATCTTGCAGCCCAAGGGACTCTCAAGAGTCTTCTCCAACACCACAGTTCAAAAGCATCAATTCTTCGGTGCTCAACTTTCTTTGTAGTCCAACTCTCACATCCATACATGACTACTGGAAAAACCATAGCTTTGACTAGATGGATCTTTGCTGGAAAAGTAATGTCTCTGCTTTTGTGGGGTGTAAACTCCAAGTTGTTCATGGGGTTCTCAAGACAAGAATACTGAAGTGGTTTGCCATTCCCTTCTCCAGTAGACCACATTCTGTCAGATCTCTCCACTATGACCTGCCCATCTTGGGTTGCCCCACGGGCATGGTTTAGTTTCATTGAGTTAGACAAGGCTGTGGTCCTAGTGTGATTAGACCGACTAGTTTTCTGTGAGTATGGTTTCAGTGTGTCTGCCCTCTGATGCCCTCTTGGAACACCTACCATCTTACTTGGGTTTCTCTTACCTTGGGCGTGGGGTATCTCTTCACGGCTGCTCCAGCAAAGCACAGCCACTGCTCCTTACCTTGGTCGAGGGGTATCTCCACTTTGGCCACCTCATGCGAAGAGTTGACTCATTGGAAAAGACTCTGATGCTGGGAGGGATTGGGGGCAGGAGGAGAAGGGGACGACAGAGGATGAGATGGCTGGATGGCATCACTGACTCAATGGACGTGAGTCTGAGTGAACTCTGGGAGTTTGTGATGGACAGGGAGGCCTGGTGTGCTGCGATTCATGGGGTTGCAAAGAGTCGGACACGACTGAGCGACTGAACTGAACTGAACTGAAACTCCAAGCTCAAAAGAATTGTTGCTTTTGAACTGTGGTGTTGGGGAAGACTCTTGAGAGTCCCTTGAGCTGCAAGGAGATCCAATCAGTTCATCCTAAAGGAAATCAGTCCTGACCCAGAGGGATGGGTTGGGGAGGGAGGTGGGAGGGCAGTTCAGGATGGGGAACAGGTGTACACCCGTGGCCAATTCATGTCGATGTATGGCAAAACCAATACAACATTGTAAAGTAATTAGCCTCCAATTAAAATAAATAAATTTGTATTACAAAAAAAAGGAAATCAGTCCTGAATATTCATTGGAAGGACTGATGCTGAAGCTGAAACTCCAATACTTTGGTCACCTAATGGGAAGAACTGACTCATTTGAGAAGACCCTTATGCTGGGAATGATTGAAGGCAGGAGGAGAAGGGGACGACAGAGAATGAGATGGTTGGATGACATCACCGACTGGATGGACGTGAGTTTGAATAAGCTCCGGGAGTTGGTGATGGACAGGGAATCCTGGCGTGCTGCAGTCTATGGGGTCGCAAAGAGTTGGACATGATTGAGCGACTGAACTGAACTGAAACTCCAAGCAGATGATTCCTTGGAACAACTGGACCTGATCCAGATTCAGTGCGTTTTCAATGCTGAATGTGAATGTGAGGTTTGCTCAGTTATGTCCAACTCTTTGCCACCCTATGGACTGTAGCCTACCAGGCTCCTCTGTCCAATGCTGAAAAGCACTTCCAAAACGAAAGATAACTAGATCATACTAAAAAGTACTGGATTTAGCTTAGCTTTAGCGTGGAAGAGACTGACTAGTTAACATCCACAAAGATAAATGCTAGAGGATGGTCTATCTTAACTAGTAAAGGAAAAAGAGAGAGCGCGCGATTGATACAAGTTTTGAACCTCGGCGCTTGCCGTCGCCCACCCTGCTGCGGAACCGGCCGCGCCTGCGCGCTGAGTGCCGGAAGGCGGTGTTTAAGTCAGCGGGACAACGCGGCCAGTGGATTCTCAAAGGGAAGCCGTGAGTTTTCACCACCATGAGTCGCAGTTATAATGATGAGCTGCAGTTCTTGGAAAAGATCAGTAAGAACTGCTGGAGAATCAAGAAGGGCTTCGTGCCCAACATGCAGGTGAGGCGGGGGAGCAGGGCCCGTGGCTGGGGGTCCGTGGCGCCTCCCTGCCCACCGGGCTGGGCCTCCTCCAACCCCTCCAGACCCCTAGCGCGCGGGGGCCGCCCTCGTCCCGCCGCCAGCGGATTTCCTCTGGCGTCCACCCCAAGTTCCCCTCCGTCCCATGAGTGCTTCCTCCGTGCCGACCCAACGTCTCCGGTGGAGACGTCCCAGCACGGTGAGGGGGAAGAAAGCGGAATGCGTCCAGCGCATCCACATAAATAAGAAACTGGCCTTTGCGAAGCGTTTTCACACAGAAGTCTCATAAATGGACCGTTGCTGAGCCTTGGAGACAGCAGCGGTCTTCCACTAGGTGCTCAGCAAGTCCGGAGTGGAGTTGCTTGGGCCAAACTCCGCTCCTCTGAGTCATGCTGGTCATTCATGTAACGTTTACGGACCTGTATTCACTGTACCGAGTTTTTAGTTCACTGTACTGTTCTTTGTGGGTGTTTTTTTTTTTTTTTTTAATTGACAGGCAAAGTTTTAATAGAACAGTCTTTCTTCTCGAAACAGACGAGAAAGGTCACAGGGCGGGGTGTTTTCTTTTTCACAGGCACTTGTCAGTAGGGCCTGGAGGGTCAGTCGATTGCACAACTTCTTTTACTCACCTAGTAGAAGCTCAGCTAAGACATGGTGTCCAGTTCATGTCTTCGTCTGACAGGATGATGTATTCCCGATGAAGACTTGGGACCCTGATACTAGAGAGTTTGAAAACCTGGTCTCTGTTATTTTGGGGCTTCCTTGCCATTTGTGCTTACTGTCTTTCATTAAAGTGAAGAAAGAAGGCATTTGTGAGGTTTTGGCGCATATGTTCTTAAATGGCTTTTGAAATCCCTTTAGATACCCTGCAAGTGTACTGAAGGTTTGTGATTCTGCGTCTTGGTAAAAGTTCCTGAGAGCCACTCCACTGTTTTACTCAGTATTATTATTGAGTGTCCCCTATGAACAAAGCACTTAGCTAGACGCCGAGGGGAGGAAAAACCCATAGCGGTGAACCTCCTTTTTGCTCTGTTTTTCCCCCTTGGTAGCGACTTCACTTTCACTTTTCACTTTCATGCATTGGAGAAGGAAATGGCAACCCACTCCAGTATTCTTGCCTGGAGAATCCCAGGGACAGAGGAGCTTAGTGGGCTGCCGTCTATGGGGTCGCACAGAGTCGGACACGACTGAAGCGACTTAGCAGTAGCAGCAGGAGCAGTTTCTTTTTATGGAATCCGGTTCTCTGAATGGAGTAGAAAATAAAAAATCATATGATCATCCTAAGAAGATTGTGACACACATTGTCATGTTTTGACAGCAGTCCTAGCTTAACTTTTAATTCACACTCTCCTGCTAATTCTGCATGGGAGCAAGTCTGATTTTGCTCAGCACTTTCCATTAACTATTTAAACAACACTTTGCTACCACCTCTCCCTTGGGAATGGAAAGTTGAAACATTGATATATTGCTCTTAAAAAGTTACTGACCTTTATGCTAGGCTTGTGTTGAATTCCCATTCTCTTAAGAGTAGAGAATAACACTTGAATTCTCATCTCTCTCTTAATCTCCATTCCTCTCACAAGAACCATGTGCTACACTAAAAATTTCTCTTTGTTCCTTAAAAACATTTCTCTCCCATCTTTATGTCATCTTTCCATTCAGCTCCTAAATATGTTGCTGTTCCAGTAATGTCTTTTGTCTTTAAAGAGCCAGCTCAGTGTTCACAAAGGGAACAAACTGTGAAGCCCCCCCCACGCCCCCACCCTAGACTGTTGAGCCCCTTCTACATCAGATTTTTCTGTAGAACTCTGCTTCTATTACAGCACTGGCATCATTGCACGCTCTGCATGTTCTAGTCGACCACATCCTAGACTGGAAGCTGCACAAAGAGACAACCCTGCATCGTTTCTGTCTCTCCCCTACTGTGCAGTACAGTCCTGACACATAATGAGTCCTCAGTAAGCGGTGAATAATAAATGCGACCCTTTAGAAAAGTGTGCTGGAGATATTCTCCATCAACTGGTATTGTTAGTCTCCCAGTGGTACGATGCAGAAGTTTTCCTTCTGATAAATCAATTTCCTTGTCCAGATGATTATTAAGTCTTTGGTTCTTCACTGCTTGGCAGATCCTTCATAATATTTGATCTCTGATTAACCTGTTCTCACCTTTGGTGTTACATAAGTATATCTTCCATTGTCTTGTGTGTGCCTCTATCATCAAGCTTTTTTATTCTCTTAGAATTACACAGATTGTAAAACTAAACTTTTTTTTTATTCACTGTTTACATAAGTACAGATTTGTACTTATCAAATCAAAACAGAGGACAGTAAAGTGTAGTGTGCTGTTGTCTTAGACATGGAAAAAGTATGCTTAGGTCAGATGATTGCATTTGTATGTTTAGATCTGAGCTTTTGATTCTTTTTTTTTTTCCAAAACCTACTGATGTTTTAGAAGCACAAGAATACTGAGACCTTTGGCCTTAGTGAGAGCATTGTTGGAAGACTTTTCTTAATCCCACATGCACACAAAATATTTTACCTGTTGAACTTTTAAATGTGGCTTATGAGAGTAGAAGAATAAACAAAATGATTTGTGGAACATTGTAAAATACATTTCAAAGGTATATTTAAAGATGGGAACATCTTGTAAGAAGTTTTCTGCTATTTAAGGTAGTGTGAGAGTATTTTATGAAGAGTAAAGCAAAATAAATATTGTCTGCAGTGTTTGTATTCTATCCAGTACTTGTATATCAGGTCTGTGTGCTCTGACATAATTTTTCCCTTTCTTTGATACCAGGTTGAAGGAGTTTTCTATGTGAATGATTCTCTGGAAAAATTAATGTTTGAAGAATTAAGGAATGCCTGTCGAGGTGGTGGTACGTAAATTATAGAGTTTTACATGTGGCAGTACAACTAGTGTATACCTTGTGGTGTGAAAATGGTAACTCAAATAATTATAATTTAAAAATACAAAAGTATTGTCGAGGAATGATCAAGATTTGAAGTGAGACAAAAGCCTGTTACTTATTCGTGATCACATTTTTGGCCGCCTGAGCTTGTATAAAGCACTTTAGCTGGATGGACCTGGTGGGTTTTGCAGCCAACCTCTGACAGTTACAATAAGAACAACCATTTACTGTGCACTTACTATGTAAATGTACAGGCATTTACATAGCTTATGGCATGTAATTCTTGGACTAACTCTAAGAGGAAGATACCTCCATTTTACAGATGTTTAAGTCAAGGCTCGGTGAGGTTAAGTCATTTTAGTTCATCCAAGGCTATAGTTTCTCAGTAACAGAACCAGAATTCAGAACCAGTTGTGTCTAATTACAAAGTCAGTATGCCTTTAGTCTCACTAAACTTCAGTTATCTCATCCATAAAAAAGAGTTTATCACACCTATCTTGCAAGACTATGGGGAGATATAGAGATAAATGTATAACATTCTGATGATGATGGTGAAATAGAAATCTAGTTTTAACCCTTTTATTTTTTAGGTCAACAAACCTAAAATAAATTTCACCACTGTCTCACCAGGGCATGCTGACTTGTCTAAAAAGATGTGCTGATATTACAACCCCAGATCCCCTGACTCCATGCAGTTTCACAACACTTCCTAATTGCCCTTTTTTGTCATTTAGAGTAAAACTATTTTGTTTTTGTTTTTTTTTAATAAATATTATGAACAGTTAAAAGAATGCTTTTTTTATATTGACAACATAATGTGTAATGATTATGTTTTACAATTCCAAGTACAGTATTTGCAGGCAACCATCATAGTCTGCACAGAATACTGACAGCGTGTTTGTAATTAGTGTGGTTGCCCTCACTGCTTTCCTGTGTGTGTGCTGCCTTCTTTCCCACTTATTCTCAAACACACTTATGAAAACTTTGTTTTTGTAGTCCTAACCACTACCCCTTCATTTAATCCAGTCTAGAAAAGTGACTATATTTCTGCCAAAAATCCCAAAGAAAGGCAATGCCAAAGAATGCTCAAACTACCGCACAATTGCACTCATCTCACATGCTAGTAAAGTAATGCTTAAAATACTCCAAGCCAAGCTTCAGCAATATGTGAACCATGAACTTCGATATGTTCAAACTGGTTTTAGAAAAGGCAGAGGAACCAGAGATCAAATTGCCAACATCCACTCGATCATCGAAAAAGCAAGAGCGTTCCAGAAAAACATCTATTTCTGCTTTATTGACTATGCCAAAGCCTTTGACTGTGTGGATCGCAATAAACTGTGGAAAATTCTGAAAGTGATGGGAATACCAGATCACCTGACTTGCCTCTTGAGAAACCTGTATGCAGGACAGGAAGCAACAGTTAGAACTGGACATGGAACAACAGACTAGTTCCAAATAGGAAAAGGAATCCATCAAGGCTGTATATTGTCCCCCTGCTTATTTAACTTATATGCAGAGTACATCATGAGAAATGCTGGGGTGGAGGAAGCACAAGCTGGAATCAAGATTGCCGGGAGAAATATCAATAACCTCAGATATGCAGATGACACCACCCTTATGGCAGAAAGTGAAGAAGAACTAAAGAGCCTCTTGTTGAAAGTGAAAGAGGAGAGTGAAAAAGTTGGCTTAAAGCTCAACATTCAGAAAACTAAGATCATGGCATCCAGTCCCATCACTTCATGGGAAACAGATGGGGAAACAGTGGCTGACTTTATTTTTCAGGGCTCCAGAATCACTGCAGATGGTGATTGCAGCCATGAAATTAAAAGATGCTTACTCCTTGAAAGGAAAGTTATGACCAACCTAGACAGCATATTAAAAAGCAGACACATTACTTTGCCAACAAAGGTGCGTCTAGTCAAGGCTATGGTTTTTCCAGTGGTCATGTATGGATGTGAGAGTTGGACTGTGAAGAAGGCTGAGCGCCGAAGAATTGATGCTTTTGAACTGTAGTGTTAGAAAAGACTCTTGAGAGTCCCTTGGACTGCAAGGAGATCCAACCAGTCCATCCTAAAGGAGATCAATCCTGGGTGTTCATTGGAAGGACTGATGTTGAAGCTCAAACTCCAATACTTTGGCCACCTGATGCAAAGAGCTAACTCATTTGAAAAGACCCTGATGCTGGGAATGATTGAGGGCAGGAGGAGAAGGGCACAACAGAGGATGAGATGGTTGGATGGCATCACCAACTTGATGGACACGGGTTTGGGTGGACTCTGGGAGTTGGTGATGGACAGGGAGGCCTGGCATGTTGTGATTCATGGGATCGCAAAGAGTCAGACACGACTGAGTGAGTGAATTGAACTAAACTACCAAAAATCAAATGTGTTCACTTTTTTCATATTGAAATTTTGTTTTCAGGTGTTGGTGGCTTCCTGCCAGCCATGAAACAAATTGGCAATGTGGCCGCCCTGCCTGGGATTGTTCATGTGAGTCCATATTCAGAGCTTTAGTCACTTATATTTTCTTTTAGTCTAAAAGTTTGTTGAATAGGTGAATGGCCATGCCTAGCTGATAGTGGTATCATCTAGACAGTGGCCCTCAAACATCTAGAAATAACTGTGGAATTTAAAGAAATAATTGAATCTGGGTATATCTCAGTTTCTGGTTGCCTTTGGCCAGAATCTGTAAGTGTTTGAGAACCTTTGGAGTAGATTTTATTGTCTTGTTTCTTATTGTTGTACACATTACTCTTGTATTAGTGTACCACCAGGGAAAGTTTCAGTGTGGCCGCATTCAAGAGGATGACTGGAGGAAGATTGGAAAGAAGTATAAGGGTTAGGACTGAGGGAAGGGAGAGAGGTGCACAATATAACTGTTAAGGATATGAGTGGAAAAAGAGGCTGGTGGTGATGCTGGGGATAGAAATGGATGGTACAAGTGGGGACCCCACCCAAGTCTGCATTTCAGATTCCACCATTAGGGGTAGATGTTAAATCCAGCAGACATGTTTTGAGGTCCTGATGCAGGTTACTATGTTCAGCACTTGGGGGAAGAAATGAAGAGACGTGGCTTGTACATTTAAGGAAGTGTTCAGGTGTCTGCATATATCCCTACCATGTTGTGATCTCCATTCTTTCTGAGTCAGGATACTTCCCTAGGCCCCGGATGTAGACAGTGCACAGTTTTCACTCCATCTGATGTGTTACATTTGTCTTATTTCTTAAACACTGAGGACCTTTGTAAATCTGGCATTTCTCTCCTGTCAACCTGACATGACCACAATTTGTCAATGTCTAAGCATCATCTTTAAAATGTGATAGTATTAAAATTAGCATATGGTTGTCCTATATCATGTTGTACTGAGGCGTTTCTCTTTTCAGTTTTCTTAGTTAATGGTCAGGATTTGAGGGGGTGGGGAATGTTGTGGATTTTTTTGTCTTTTGGCTGAACTGCAAGTGGGAAAATCCCAGTGGTCAAACTTTGTAAAAAGTCTTTCCTGCCATATCTAGCTTTATGATTAGGAATTTTTATACCCAATTTCCACCAATAGAGAAGATTTCATGAAAACAGAATCTTGATTTGGGGAAGGTTTTAATTCCCAGTCTGTTTTAGAGTAAGATCTGTCAGGCAGCCAGAGTGCCAGGTGGAGAAAGCTGTATTTCTTTTTCTGATTTTCTTTCAGCGATCCATCGGTCTTCCTGATGTCCATTCAGGTTATGGGTTTGCTATTGGAAATATGGCAGCCTTTGATATGAACGACCCTGAAGCAGTGGTATCCCCAGGTAAGGTCACTGTACACGTCTGCTGTCAGGCGTGTAGCTTCTCAGAATCATAGCCTTTCTAGAATAGATTGTGGCTGCTTTTTGTGTGTGCATGTCAGCTTCATCATGTTCTATCATTTCTGTTCTTCATTTTCTAAGAGGATTAATTGTGGACACTTGGAGGCTATTAAAATATCAAATAAAAGCATATATTTATTTAAAACTATTTGAGCTCCTACTTTGTGCCAGGCATTATTCAGACATTGGCTACAAAACAAACCAAAAGACTTCCCTGGCTAGTGTATCTTCTTTGTGTCACAGTTACCTCTTAGACAAATTGGAGCTAATGATATTACTTACGACATAATATTTTTGTGAAGATTAAATGCATTAAGCTGTGCTAAAGTACTTAGTACAATGCTAGACACTTAGGAAGTACTTGATAAGCGTTTGCTCCTATTATCATCGTTATTATCCACTTCTAGTTGTACACTTCTTTTCTGCTGTGGTATGCTTTCACTGAAAATATTTCACACCAGAAATAGTATCTTTGCTCTAGAGTCTGAAAAAAAAAGATGAAAGTACAAATTATATGTTGAGAGTTTTGGTGGACAGGATCATTTTAGAGCAATCCTCTGCCAAGAATAATGAGAAAAGCTGTGTAAAAATTTCAAAACAAAACCAAAACACATCTGTTGAAACCATAAGAAAACTGTTGAGACAGTAAGAATTTGTGAGGCTAAGATCCAGAGGAAAAAGTGCAAGTACATGCGCCCAATATTTAGCACTTTTAGCTTTTCTTTTGAGGTCATGGCAGATTTGTCCTTAAGGACGCAGATGATGCGAATAACCCTGTTACAGACTTGACACCTTCACCTCTAAGATATGTATGTGATTGTACGTGCACCCACATTATAGTGCACCCAAGAATTGTAGAATACACGTTCTTTTCAAGCGCACATAGAATGTTCACCAAAACTAGACCATGTACTGAGCCACGAAGATGATCTCAGATTTCAAAGCATTGAAATCAGAGTAGCATTTCTCAAACTTTAGACTTGAGACCTTTTTACATTCTTAAAATTATTGAAGGTTGGTCTCAAAGGCTTTTATTGATGTTTACCTTACTGGAAATTAAAACTGAAAAAGTTTAAAACAGTAACGTGTAAGCACACATTCCATGTTTCATTATGCCTCACAGCAAACATGTTATCACATGTCATGTAGCCTTTGGAAAACTTCACTGTGCAGTAGAGAGAATGCATTTAGAAGGCTAATGAATGTCTTAGCATTGTTATACAGTTAATCCTAAAGACATGAAATGATCTCTGGGCCATACGTAAGAACCACTGTTACAAAGAGTAGTATCCTACCACAGTGGAGTTAAGTTAGAAATCATGAACAATAAAAACTAAGGGGAAGAAACCCCATATGTTTGTAAATTGAGCAGTATGCATTTAAATAACCCATGGGTCAAGAAAATCATAATGGAAACTACAAATAATTTTAATGATAATTTTAAAAATAACCTGTCTAAAAATTGTTACTATTAATACCATCCTTGAATAGAAATACACAGCCTTCAGTGCACAGATTACAAAGGAAGAAAGGCTACAGTATCAATGATACAAGCATCCATCTCAAAAGGTTAACAAAAAGCACAACAAATTAAACCCAGGAAAGATAGAAAGATGGAAATAAGAGCAAGATTAATGAAACAATATACAATGGAAAGGATCAACAAAGTCAAAAGTTGGTTCTTTGAAAGGACTAATAGAATTCATGAACCCCTGATAAGAGTGACCGAGAAAAAAAGAGAAGCACATAATTCACATTTTAATCTCTAGTCTAAATGTTACTTATGGTTATTTTTGCCTCCTTGGCCCACAGTATGTGTTTAAATTATGTTGTTGTTAGCTACTTTGTCAGCTACTTTAAAACATAATCTTTAAGAGTGGCTATCTTTTAAACCCTTTATTCATAGTGGGTAACCACTGGTAACAATGCTTAACCACCTGGTTTTGCTAATATTTGACTTAATTTTTCTCTATTTTGTAGGTGGTGTTGGGTTTGACATTAACTGTGGTGTCCGCTTGCTGAGAACCAATTTAGATGAAAGTGATGTTCAGCCTGTGAAAGAGCAACTTGCCCAAGCTATGTTTGACCACATTCCTGTGGGAGTGGGGTCAAAAGGTGTCATCCCAATGAATGCCAAGTAAGAACAAAAGTTTCCAATATATGGAATGAGAGATAATAACCACGTGATCCTCATTTTCAGTGTAGGACATTTAGGAGATAGGGATTGTTCAGTCACTTTTCAGGAAGTGTAATGAACTGTTTTTTTAAGCATGAGGTCCATAACGTTTGTTAGAAACACTAGTCAATTCATGTTCATTGTGACAGCCTTTGACATACAGTTCTAAATAGAATAATATCCATTAATGTTTACTGAGCATTTCCTATGTGCAAAGCATTGTGTGGTGGTGGATGTGTATATCATTTTGTGTAGGTAATAATGCTAATATTATCCGTGGTTTACAAGAAAGGAAACTGAGGTGTAAAGAGATAATAGTAAATAAGCTAGTAAAGTCAGGATTCACATCAAGGATCCTTTGGCTTCAGAGGTTATATTCTGAAGAGCACTGTCCTTTGTCAGTGAAGATGTATTTATTGATGACCTTCCTTTTTGGGTGATAGCCCTGAGTTTGTTCTTCACTTACAATATCATGTATTTCCAAAGTAGAGAATTCCATGTAAGACTACCCTGCAGTGGCCTTTTAGTGGCCATCGGTGTACTGTGTCATATCTTGTGTAAAGCTGTACACCTTACACTTTGCAGGGTGTGCTTAATAAGTGTACCTCTTTAATATCTTCTGTTTTATCTTTAAAATTTGTATGAATTTCGTGTTCTATTCAGATACGTGTACAGACATTAATATTAAAACATTTTAGCTATTTCCTGTTATATACAACTCCTATTTACCAAAAAGCAAAACACAACCCCCCAAAAAACACTTAGAGTAAAACTGATACATTTGGAAGATGCTTATTCTGTGATTTTATGTGGTCCCTGACATGCAGTTCCACTTTGAAAAGCATACTTGGAACATCTAATAAATTCCAAGCATCTTTACAAATATTTTTGATAGGAATTTTGTCCTAATAGGTAATGTTTGAAATGAGCTGTTGTGGGGAGAGCACATTGATCATTGTAATTGCTCCTGATAATATTTTGAAAAGGGGCTGGACCTTAAGTGAAGATGAGAGCTTTTACCTTCTAGGGGTTTAATGTGTATACACCTCAACTTCAAAATGCAGGTACAGTAAAGCTAGGTAGTACTTCTGTTGCCTGAGGACATTGAGATAGCTTTATTTATTATTTGTAATTTTTCATACATTACTATGAAAAGTTAGTGTTAACTGTGGTAAAGTTGGTGGTAGATAATGACTGTTGGTTATAGTTACAAATTTTCTGTGGCTGCTTAATCACTGCATCATAGAATTCAGGATCAGAGAGGTAAATAAAATTTGAAAAGTATGAGGGGCTGTAAAAATGTGAAGAACTATAATCATCTCCAATGTGGTGTTTAGTACTTCAGTATTCAATTATTTATGAAACTGCTTTCCTCAAAAAACTAAAATTGCTAATAGCATGAACTGTGTCCCACACAATGCCTGAGGCACAGGCAATAAATGGAGTGCTTTCCTCTGCCCTTTGAGATGTGGTCATTCTTAGGTTTTGATCTGCCTTGGCTGTGAAGTGACCTTCACCTTGTTACTCACTCAGAGACTTGGAGGAGGCCTTGGAGATGGGTGTGGACTGGTCCCTGAGAGAAGGCTATGCCTGGGCAGAGGACAAGGAGCACTGTGAGGAGTATGGAAGGATGCTGCAAGCTGATCCCAATAAAGTCTCAGCCAGGGCTAAAAAAAGAGGCCTTCCCCAGGTAACACTCACTTTGGAGGGGAGACGTTCATTTTTTTCATGGTTTTTTTTTGGTGGGGCGAGGGGGGAGTCTCTCTGCCATGTGTGGAGAGTATATCCCCGCGTTTTTCAGAGTACATTGAGAGGAACACAGTTTTATTTATGCTTCATTCTTACTCTTAAAAAGCTGTCAGGAGTTTTCACATATTCATAAAATAAAACAAGGTGTCATGAATTAGAAGTGGATGGGAAGAAAATGAAATATGATTATAAGACTTACAATGTATACCAAAATTGCTTATGTATAAACTTTGCCAATCTACAGATTTGGCTGAAAGTTTTCTAGCATCTAGGTTGAAAACAGATACCTTGTCAGTTCGTGGTGTCCATGAGATTAAAAATATACCAGATGTTTGAAATTTACACTAATTGTAATGGCTTTGCCACTAATTCACTATGACTTTAGGCAAGTCTCTTGCCTTCTGGGTCTTGTTTTCTTAGCTGAGAATTGAGATAAAAGTTAAAACTAGGCAACCTCTGAAGACTCTTGTTGCACTGCCATTTTCTGGGTCCCTAAATCATCTATTAGCTCCAATTATGGGATATATCCTTCCAGTGATGTGTAAGAGTCAGCATTCATCAGAGTTCATCCCAAAATTTGACCATTCTCTCCATGATGTTTAAATTGTCCTGTGAGCCCTTTGACGGTCTGAGTTTTGGTTGATGAAGCTTTTAATGTGTTGTACCTCAAGCAGATAATGAACAGTAAACTGCAGGAACTGCTGTACACTATTTTAGTTGTGTGGAATACTACTTGAAATAAATGAAACTTTTCTAAGCTTAGAAGTTTCTTTATTACATAAAATACTATTTGTGTGGTTATCTTTTTGTTGATTGTTCCTACCAATTTGCTTTTTAAATGGATTTTTTCAAACCAGAGTAGCTGCTGTTGTATCAAACATTCTTACTTTTGTAGTTGGGGACTCTGGGAGCAGGCAACCACTATGCAGAAATCCAGGTTGTGGATGAGATTTTCAACGAGTATGCTGCTAAGAAAATGGGCATTGACCATAAGGGACAGGTGTGTGTGATGATCCACAGTGGAAGCAGAGGCTTGGGCCACCAAGTCGCCACAGGTATATTCTGGACCTAAGTTTTGGCTTGGTGCTAAAAAGTACGTTTTATGGGGAACCATATAGAAGTTTAAGGGAGAAAGTGCTGAAAGTTTACTTGTAGTTTTTTACCCTTGTTCTCCTCACTGGCAATGCGTCTTTGAACAAATTAACTTCACTAGGCTTTAATTTCCTTGTTGGAAAAAAATGAGAATAATTATTTTGTACAGTGTTGTAAACGCTCCACTTTTTATGTTTACTCTACAGATTACTGTTACTAGCTGACCAAGAAAGAGCAATAAAAATCTTAAATTGTAGAATTTATGATAGATGCAGATTTATCAAGATTGGGTATTATGATGGATTCAGTGATAAAATAGTAAGGCAAGGACTCTGCTGTCAGATTATCTCATGAGAAAGATGTCATGTTTATTAAAAAGAAAAACTAAAGGCAAAAGATAGTAATTGATAAAATAATGTGGAAGAGACAGAATGTTTGGGTAAAAGATTTTAGAGGTGACTTCATAGACACACAACATTTGAACAATCATATGTGCAGGACATTCATGACCAGAAGACAGCATAAACAAAAGCAGGAGGCAGGGAAATAAAGGTCATTTTGGATGGTTCGTAGGATGTGTGAAAGGGTTTATGGATATAGGATAACTTATATGGACACATGGAAATTATAAACTCTGAGTTACAATTATGGTTCATCCTTGTATGTATGTTTCATTCTGTGGGAATTTAATGATCTGTCCCAACATGGCCTGTTTAGGGTATTTTGTCTAGCAGGAGTATGGAGCACTGGCTAACATTTCTGAACTTTCTACTGAGTACTTCTCTACAGTTTATCACGAATTCGAGTTGCATGCAGAAGATCTAGCAACTTATCTCCAGTTCTTTTAGGTTAAGTCACTGAAAATTATTTTCAAAAGCCGTGATAGTAATACATGTTTTACTACTTCTCATTCACATGCCAGGAAAAGAGTAACTCAGACCATGATGTTGTTAATTCTCTATATCTCCATTCCCCTTACAAGTCCTAGAGAGCAAGTGTTCTCTTTGGGGTCCACATACATTGTGTCAGACAGCTCTGACAGAAGATTCTCCATAAATACATCTTAACCAACAAGTAGATGAGCTCAGAAACAATTTAAAGGGAAAAATGTATTTTACTTGTTTCTTTTTAGAATGGTTTTGAATATAGTCTACCTTTCTGCAGTAAATCTGAATTATAAAGGGAAAGCCGGCTGACTTGGACTTGGTTGCTCTCTCTCCTTTCAGATGCACTTGTAGCTATGGAAAAAGCCATGAAGAGAGACAAGATTATAGTCAATGACCGTCAGTTGGCTTGTGCTCGAATTGCTTCCCCAGAGGGTCAGGACTACCTGAAGGGAATGGCAGCGGCTGGGAACTATGCCTGGGTCAACCGCTCTTCCATGACCTTCTTAACCCGTCAGGTACAATTGAAGCTGCTTGTCTGTTCCTAGTTATACATGATGAACTTAAATGATTTAAAACAGTGTAATCAAGTCAAAGCCTATATAATTTGGTTTTGGTGTAATAGATATTCAAAATATTGGCAAAGAGTCCAAGCTTTTGTCGTGTCCTTAAGCTCACTCAGTAGGGTATCAGGAGTGGGGAGAAGAGAAACTAAAATTATTCCTAGAATTTGCCTTGAGCAGTGGAGAGGGTGGAAGTCCTGTTCCCTGAAATTCAGGAGGCTGAGGAAGAAGCACTTCTGAAGAGTGAGATCAAGAGTAGTTGTAATCTTTTTTTCCTCCCCAAAGGGTTTCTTTAAAAAAGAATTTGGCTTTGCTGGGTCTTTGTTGCTACTTTCAGGCTTTCTCTGGTTGCAGGGAGCAGTGGCTACTCTCCAGTTACGGTTCTTGGGCTTCTCCTTGCAGGGGCTTCTCTGGTTGCAGAGCACGGGCTTTAGGCATGTGGGCTCAATAGTTGTGGCTTGTGGGCTTAGTTGCCCTATGGCATGTGGGATCTTCCTGGACCAGGGATCTAACCCGTGTCCCCTGCACTGGCCAGTGGATTCTCAACCGTTGGACCACCAGGGAAGTCCCAAGAGTAGTTACAATTTATTTGGTGACATTTGCTCTGTGGTCTAAAGACAGTTTTTGTCCTTTACATGAAGATTAATAATTTTGCTAATTTTGAACTCTTAGATCCCTCACTCCCTTCAGGAACAGAGCTTTCAGAATCAATAAGTTCTGAAGAGCTAGTTCTGGCCGCTATTAACATTATGCTTTCTCTCTTAGGCTTTTGCCAAGGTCTTCAACACAACCCCTGATGACTTGGACCTGCATGTGATCTATGATGTTTCTCACAATATTGCCAAAGTAGAACAGCATGTGGTGGACGGGAAGGAGCGGACTCTGTTAGTACACAGGAAGGGGTCCACCCGAGCCTTCCCTCCTCACCATCCCCTCATTGCGGTTGATTACCAAGTACGTACTGAGCTATTTGTGGTTTTAAGCAGTGGGGGCATGATTTGGACAGTTCTAAATATGGACGAATTTAAACAGGAAAGCAGCAATTGTGAAAAGAAAACAGTCTGTCATCCATGAGAACAGTGATTTCCAGTCTTCTCTGAAGTACGACTTCACCCTTCATCGGTGCTTGCAGTGTGCTGTCTAAACAATGCTGCATAGAGAATATTCTGCTCCATTAAGATACATTAAGATTCTCTTTTAAGGCCTTTGAATGATTAGAAGACAGGATTAAGACTAAACTCATTCTGTTTCATTCCTCTTCTCCTTTCGATATCTGGCTGTGATCAAGTTAGAAGGACCCTTAACCAGCCATTTCACAGATCAGGAAACAAGCCTGAGAGGGCAAGTGCCATGCTTGCTCAGGATGGTTCTTCCTAAAAACTCTTCCCTACACATTTGAGTTTTGTTTTGCTCTTACTTTTGGTCTGTCTTCTATTTTTCTGGTCCTCACATTTTCCCTCCCATCCTCTACCCTTACCTTTCAGTTATCAAAGAATCAAAATACTGTCTTGATGTAGTTGTGAGAGCAGTGCATTTAGAGGCCCAGGCTTCTCCACAGTCCTTTAGTGCAAGAGGAAATTTAAATCTCAGGCATGGAAAGTTCATGCACTCCTGAATGTTAACATGTTTGATTTGTGTGCTTCCTCAGCTTACCGGACAACCAGTGCTCATTGGTGGCACCATGGGAACCTGTAGCTATGTTCTTACTGGTACTGAGCAGGGCATGACTGAAACCTTTGGAACAACTTGTCATGGAGCGGTGAGTTATGAAAACAGAAGCTCACTTAGAAAGACTATCTTCAGTGTAGTCATTGCTTTGCATTTTGATGGGCAAATATACTTGAAAGTGAAAGCGAAGTCGCTCAGTCATGTACAACTCTTTGTGATTCCATGGGCCGTAGCCTGCAAGGCTCCTCTGTCCATGGGATTTTCCAGGCAAGAACACTGGAGTGGGTTGCCATTTCCTTCTCCAGGGGATCTTCCAGAGCCAGGGATTGAACCCAGGTCTCCTGCACTGCAGGCAGACTCTTTACCGTCTGAGCCACCAGGGAAGCCCTTGGTTGAACATTAACAAAGTTGAGGTTTGGATCTGTCTTGTCTTCTACAAGAGTTTATCCCCAGAATATATACTGTCTAGTAATATATACTGAGGTCACCAAGTATCTCAACCTTGGTGAGTTCATTGTATGGCTAGGAACTATTCCTCAACTCTGAATCCACAAAATGTGGATTGAGAAATTGTCAGACTAGCATAACTGATAAAACTTAACCTGATACAAGTTTACTGCACAGTGTTTCTCAGTGATTTACAGACGTAGCCGTTAGCACAGTTTGTTCCTTACTGAGTAGATCCACCCAAGATTTGGAGGAAACGCCCTGTTTTACAAATCAGGACCCATGTGCAGACTGCTTACCTATTTCAGTGTATTGCTTCTTCTAAGCCAGGCGTTGGCAGACTTTCTATAAAGCACCAGACAGTGAACATTTTAGGCTTTTTGGGCCAGAAGATCTCTGTAGGAGCCATTCCATTTTGCGATCATAGTAGAAAGCAACTGTACATAAACAAGTGGGTTTGCTGTGTCTAATAAAACTTTATTTACAAAAACAGGTAGTAGGCCCCCAGACCAGTTTTCTTACTGCTTTTCTAAGCCATCAACGTTCTTAGCTGGTGATGGAGTGGAAAATAGAAACTGTCTAGGATATCTTTTCAACTGGACAGGCCCTCGCATATATATATCTCTATATATATAAACCGTACTATTTTTTCCTGACCATTTCTTGTTTCCAGTTGCCTCTCAACTCCTAATTTTTAACCCAGTGATCAAAATCATCTTCCCTCACACATGTCAACAATGTTTCAGGGCATTTTTTATTGTCACAGTCAGGGAGAGGAGTTTTGCTGTTGGCATGTAGTGAGTAGAGGCCAAAGATTCTGCTAAATGTCTTAGAGTATGTATGACAGTTACCTAATCCAGGATGTCAGTAAGTGCTAAGGCTGAGAAACTGTTTTAAATCACAAACAGCACAAAGTTTTTGTGATGATAGACTTATCATTTACAATTTTAAATGAACATATTTGTATTTACTTGATAATAGCAATCAGAAACACAAAACTGAATCTTAAAATGCTTTGTAAATGCGAATTTGTTTTCCACAAAGATGATGAATCTTACAACAAAAGGTATATTATAAGCTTGATGAAATAGGAAAAGATTGTTTTTAATTCTTTTTATAGTTTAAAAAGAAGTCAAGGAAAAAGCATATAATCCTAAGGGTTTAAATTAATCACTGGGATTGAACATAATTTATAAATGAAGTTCACTCCTTTCCCAACCTAGGGCCGTGCACTGTCCCGAGCAAAGTCAAGACGTAATTTAGATTTCCAGGATGTCCTCGACAAATTGGCAGACATGGGAATTGCAATCCGTGTTGCCTCACCCAAGCTGGTAATGGAAGAGGTAAGTGAAATTTTGAAAAGTATGCAGCATAAAACTGTTCATAATGTATGCCAGTATACAGAGACAGCAGTTGTTACTATTGCTAATAGAAATATCCTTGAGGAGATGAAAATTAGAAAATTAGAGATACCAAGGGAATCTTGCAAAGATGGGCTCAATAAAGGACAGAAATTGAGCTCATCTTTTCATGCAAAGATGGGCTCAATAAAGGACAGAAATGGTAGGGACCTAACAGAAGCAGAAGATATTAAGAAGAGGTGGCAAGAATACACAGGAGAACTGTACAAAAAAGATCTTCAGGACCCAGATGATCATGATGGTGTGATCACTCACCTAGAGCCAGACATCCTGGAATGTGAAGTTAAGTGGGCCTTAGGAAGCATCACTACGAACAAAGCTAGTGGAGGTGATGGAATTCCAGTTGAGCTATTTCAAATCCTGAAACATGATGCTGTGAAAGTGTTGCACTCAGTATGCCAGCAAATTTGGAAACCTCAGCAGTGTCCACAGGACTGGAAAAGGTCAGTTTTCATTCCAATCCCAAAGAAAGGCAATGCCAAAGAATGCTCAAACTACCACACAATTGCACTCATCTCACACGCTAGTAAAGTAATGCTCAAAATTCTCCAAGCCAGGCTTCAGCAATACGTGAACAGTGAACTTGCAGATGTTCAAGCTGGTTTTAGAAAAGGCAGAGGAACCAGAAATCAAATTGCCAACATCCACTGGATCATCAAAAAAGCAAGAGCATTCCAGAAAAACATCTATTTCTGTTTTATTGACTATGCCAAAGCCTTTGACTGTGTGGATCACAATTAACTG
>NW_011494899.1:1995168-2017951 GCF_000754665.1 Bison bison bison
GTGGAAAATTCTGAAAGAGATGGGAATACCAGACTACCTGACCTGCCTCTTGAGAAACCTGTTTGCAGGACAGGAAGCAACAGAACTGGACATGGAACAACAGACTGGTTCCAGATAGGAAAAGGAGTCCGTCAAGGCTGTATATGTCACCTTGCTTATTTAACTTATATGCAGAGTACATCATGAGAAATGCTGGGCTGGAAAAAGCACAAGCTGGAATCAAGATTGCGGGGAGAAATATCAATAACCTCAGATATACAGATGACATCACCCTTATGGCAGAAAGTGAAGAAGAACTAAAGAGCCTCTTGATGAAAGTGAAAGAGGAGAGTGAAGAAGTTGGCTTAAAGCTCAACATTCAGAAAACAAAGATCGTGGCATCTGGTCCCATCACTTCATGGGAAATAGATGGGGAAACAGTGGAAACAATGGCTGACTTTATTTTTCAGGGCTCCAGAATCACTGCAGATGGTGATTGCAGCCATGCAATTAAAAGACACTTACTCCTTGGAAGGAAAGTTATGACCAACCTAGACAGCATATTAAAAAGCAGAGACATTACTTTGTCAAAAAAGGTCCATCTAGTCAAGGCTGTGGTTTTTCCGGTGGTCATGTGTGGATGTGAGAGTTGGACTGTGAAGAAAGCTGAGCACCGAAGAATTGATGCTTTTGAACTGTGGTGTTGGAGAAGACTCTTGAGAGTCCCTTGGACTGCAAGGAGATCCAACCAGTCCATCCTAAAGGAGATCAGTCCTGGGTGTTCATTGGAAGGACTGATGTTGAAGCTGAAACTCCAGTACTTTGGCCACTTGATGCAAAGAGCTGACTCATTTGAAAAGACCCTGATGCTGGGAGGGATTGAGGGCAGGAGGAGAAGGGGACGACAGAGGATGAAATGGTTGGAGGGGATCACCGACTTGATGGACATGGGTTTGGGTGGACTCTGGGAGTTGGTGATGGACAAGGAGGCCTGGCGTGCTGCGGTTCATGGGATCGCAGAGTTGGACACAACTGAGCAACTTAACTGAGGAGGTGAAAGGAGGTGAGATCTCATGGGATTTGTCTTTGTTAGGAGCTCAGGTATGAAATCATCATTTAAGAGAGAGTGATTGGCTTAGTGAAATTTAGGTGATTGGCAGGACAGTGTCAGGGATCCACTTGAACTTAAATTTATTGGTTGGGTGTTTTTCAGCTACGTTCAACTCTATGGATGGAGGCATGAAATAGATGTTGAGTTTCCTTTAGTCAGGGTTGCAAGTACAGCACAGTGAATGGTAATCAAGGTTGTTGATGGGTTGAAGAAAGATTGTGGGTCTCGTGAAGTTTAAAGGATTGTTGGAGGTGAAAACCTAGGCTGTGTTCACCAGCCTGGGATGTTGGGAGCAGAGACTGGGGAGTTGTAAGCATTGGTGATGACCAGTTCTGGGGTATGACTCTGGGAGTGAATGGCTGAGGTAAGCATTGAGGGAGCAGCAATCAAGGAACTAGGAAACCAGGTACTGAAAGGATCCTCTTCCTGAATATTGAAATTGTTCGAAATTATAGGTGGAGAGGCTGAGGGTGACCCAGGAACTGGAAATCTTCCAGTAATAACAGGAACGGATTCTAGCAGATGATTGCAGCAAGAAGAGTAGTAGGTGGTATAGATGATGATTGCAAAATTCAGAGCTGGGAGAAAGGAGGGAAAACGATCTGAAAGGAACCATCAAGAGCAGGGACACCTGTCCCTCCTCTCAACTTAATGGCATGACCCGGTTTGGGAGAGAGAACAGCTGCCACTTCAGAAAGTTGGAGGCAGAAGTAACATCCTCAGGGTAGATCCAGGTTTCAGGAAGAACAAGAAGGCAAAGGGAATGTTTAAACAAGAAGGGAAGAAGTTCTTTCCCTTTGACTCAGTGAAAAGGAGTTCAGGGGTTGCAGTGGAAACATTTCAGAAACTGGAAGGGAATGAGAGACGGGCTTTCAGAAAGGGGTGTGTACACAGCCCCATGGGGTTCAGTGAGAGTTCTAAGCTTGCTGTGCTGACAGGCGGGAGATGAAAGGTGTGTGTGAAGAGGTTTGTTCTGTTGGTGGCGAGACTGAAGGAAGGTGGGGAGGTCTTACTAGAAACCACAAACTGTGTGTATGTGTATGTATAAATACACATGTACACCTGCGTAAATACAGAGTTAGTTATATATGTGAATGTAATAACCTTTCCTTATTGTGAAGGTATTATATGTTCATTCCAGGAATTTTGAAAACTATAGAAACATATAATAACAGAAAATCAAAATTGTTAATAACTCTACCATCCAAAGACAGTTACCACTAAAATAACGATTTGGTACATTTCCTTTCAGTTGGATATTGGTGTATGTGCTTTATTCAGTTACATTTACTGCTTTTCCTACTATGTAAATGATATACGTTCTTTGGGGAAATTTAGAGAAATACAGAAAAAATATAAAACAAGATGAGAACGTTTATCATACTTCCCCTTTACCCACACTGAACTTAATAAATCTTTGCTTATTTTATAGGCGAAAAAAAACAAACCCAACTCAGTGCTGTTTGTGCATTTCTCTAATTACAAGTGGAGATTAATACTTTGAAAGATTCCATTTTAAGTAGACTTTTGCAATGTTTAACTCCACCCCTACAGGCCCCTGAGTCCTATAAGAACGTGACGGATGTGGTGAACACCTGCCATGATGCCGGAATCAGCAAGAAGGCCATTAAACTGAGGCCAATTGCTGTTATCAAAGGATAGAACCCTGACCACGGCCACCGGACACCACTGACCCTCCGTGAAGTGGAAGTGGACAAAAACACTCTTCAGACATCAGACTCGATACCTGATAGGTTCCAGGGTGTGCAGCTCTAGCTGCCTGTTCCAAAATGATGGTGGGGCGGCTTCCAATTCTGGAGTCAGTGTTGTAAACTTTCCTTCTGGGAGGAGTCATGTTGCCCCCACTTGGAAAGAAATGCATATGCTTCCTCCCTGATTATCCCACAGATTTTTAGAAAAATCTAAAAATTTTTTAGATGGTGAGGCTAAGTCAAGAAACTGCCTTACTCAGTCACACAAGTCTTTCTTCATCAGAATGAAGTTCTTTACACCAGCCTCTGTTTCCAGCCTGTGAGGTACTGTGAAGAACATTCTATTAAATAGGAAGGTTTTGGAATGTCTTTTTTCCCTCTGTCACTTGGTCCACTTATCCACTCTTACACCGCCTTGTCCTGCACTGAGCAAAACCCTAAATGCTGTTCTTACTTGGTGCATACAAATGGGTCAAAGGAGGACATTGAACAGATGGATAATGGGACAAGTTATAGAGGGGGAGTGTGTGTGGAAGTGTAGGGATGTGCACCCAAAAGAAGATATCTCTTCATAGACTTGTTACCTTTGTTGTTCTAAATATAAGGCAGAGTTTTGACTACCTGTAAAAATGGCATCAGCTGCTGTCTGTCATTAATTAGGCCTGGTCAGGTAGACTTTTCTTGAATAATAACTTACAAGGCAGCATCAGACAACCCCCACAAAATACTGAGTATCTTTACATTTGCGATTGAATTATTATAAAACATGAAATGGCCACAGCTGTGATGCTAATGGTTATTCTTCGTTGACAGGTTGACTAGTCTTGTGCCACCTAATCAGATGAGGTGCTATGTACTATGACACCCGAAGATGTTAAAGTTACAGGTTACTAAGGCCACAGCTGAGTCCAGACACTAAATAGAAAAATCTAATAAAGTTGTAGTATGTTGTTTATATTTCATGCTTAATGTTTCATAGCTTAGGACGGTTAGTATTTCTACTTGATTCACTTTGGTCAATGTTGCTGTTTTCTGATTTTCTTGTGGTTGCTTTCAGAGATGCACCTTAAAGATACTCTTTTCTAACACTTATCCCTCAACTTATAATAAAATCCCCCATTGGAGTATCTTCTAAATGCTAGCTAGAGAAAAGCAGACTTCCTCTGAAAAAATGTGACATGAAACAGCATGTCTTTACTTTGAGCATTCAGTAACGTAAATGGGTTTAGAGTTTGAAAGTTACCAATAAGTTAGTCATCTTAATACAGTAATTATATATTACTTGTGCCTCTGGGTTGGACCAGTGATCATTGTGCACAGATGAGTTAAGGATGCAGGTTACCTGTGGACACTGGAGGGCATTTGAGGATGAGGAACAGGCTTCAGGCAGGTGCTAGGTTCTCATCTTTAGAGATGAGGCAACAGTGAGTATCTGTGTGGACTCCCTCTAACTGGGCTTTCCCAGTGATGTCATTTAGCAAAGTCTGCTTCCAGAACTGTGATGTCAGTGCAGGAAATGCTGCCGATAATCCAAGATACATATGTTACATCCTCTTGGACACTTTGAAAGTCACTCTGGGGAGGGGCTGCTGCTGCTAAGTCACTTCAGTCGTGTCCAACTCTGTGTGACCCCATAGACAGCAGCCACCAGGCTCCCCTGTCCCTGGGATTCTCCAGGCAAGAACACTGGAGTGGGTTGCCATTTCCTTCTCCGATGCATGAAAGTGAAAAGTGAAAGTGAAGTCACTCAGTTGTGTCCGACCCTCAGCGACCCCGTGGACTGCAGCCTACCAGGCTCCTCCGTCCATGAGATTTTCCAGGCAAGAGTACTGGAGTGGGATGCCATTGCCTTCTCCACTGGGGAAGGGAGAGGGGAGCAGATGAGGTAGAGAAATAGAAATGGTTTGTGCCATGGCATTTCTGTATTATAAGCTTTTCTTATATGTAGCATTTCTCCAAACTTGGCCCTATTAATGACCTTGGGAAGTAATAGTTAATATTTTGAGTTCAAAAAGAAAACTACAAACATTGTTTTCCTTGTTCTAAAGATGTCATTTTCTCATTTCAGGCAAAAACCATTTTAAAATGAATGTTCAAACAAAGTTGAAGTAACCAGCTGTTTTTATTGCTCTAAATGTTCCCCATGCCTGGGCACATGGACACAGCTGGGAATGCACTTTGATAAGGGACTGTCTGATTTCACCAGGCATGAAATGAGTCTTATTACTGTGCACATCTTTTTCAGGCCTTTAAAGTCAGTAGGTTTATCAGTAATATTTTGAAAAGCACTGACATTCACACATTGATGATGGACTGTGTCATTCCTGTCATCAACATGTGTCTGCAAAAACCAATTTATTAGACATAAAATATGAACACTCACTAATTTTCTAATTTTGTGAAATGTTTTGTGGAGTAACAAGGAACTGAAGATTCAAATATTGAAGTAAAACCTTGCAGATCTTAAGATGCTCCCATTTTGATCTTCATATAACCTTTAAAAGCTTACATACAAGATAACTTTTTTTTTTTAGGTTTTCCTATTTTGTTCTTGTTTTTTTAAAGTTACTTTCTCCTATTTCTGAAAATTGCTTTTAGCATCATCTGTATTGCTGAAATGTTTACAACTCCCTGTGCCTGATATTTCAATACACAACTCACATTACCCCTTCTGTCCTTACTTCTCATTTGTGTCCTTATTTTTGCATCTGCTCCATTGCTTGACTACATAGGATTTTCACATTGTCCAGAGAGCATGATTTGGGTCCATCTGGATCAGCTGAGTATGAAGATGCTATTAATTATTAATCAAGCACCTTGGAGTGTGCCAAGTTATTAATAGTTTCTGATCTTTAAAGGCTCTTGCTTTGAAACTAGTATCTGAAGTACCGGAGGACATATCATAGAGAAGTGAGTGGTGATTGAAGTTATACCTTGCAGATAGACATGTAGTAAATGAAAAAAATACCAAGCATATAGTAGGTGCTTTACACATTAAAAATCACCATTCCTGCTTTGCAGTGTAGCCAACGTTTTTACCTATGGTTTTAGTCCTTAATGAATGAGGGAGGGCTAGGCAGGATTGATGCCCTTACTCAGCCTTGAAGCAATTTCAGAAGACTGACCTTCTCTCCTCTGCTTCCCATTAGAATATGGGAGTAAAATCTCTGAGGAGGGAATGAAACTCTAGGGAAGGGGGCATTCCCCTTTAAACAACCATTAAAAGAATGACAGCCATCAGTTCAGTTCAGTTCAGCCTCTCAGTCGTGTCCAACTCTGCAACCCCATGAATTGCAGCATGCCAAGCCTCCTTGTCCATCACCAACTCCCGGAGTTACTCAAATTCATGTCCATCGAGTTGGTGATGCCATCCAGCCATCTCATCCTCTGTCGTCCCCTTCTCCTCCTGCCCCCAATCCCTCCCAGCATCAGGGTCTTTTCCAATGAGTCAACTCTTCGCATGAGGTGGCCAAAGTATTGGAGTTTCAGCTTTAGCATCAGTCCTTCCAATGAACACCCAGGACTGATCAGATGTGACAAAGATTGGTTAGAACCAACTATCAACTAGATCCAAGATGGCAAAAGATTCAACTTCCAGTGGGCCTTGAGCCTCCATATATGCTTATTGTAATACATTAGCATATGCAAAATGACACCTACCAGCACCATGACAGTTCCAGGACCAACCACTGAAAGGCCAAGAGGTGGGCAGTGGCCCAATTCCTGGACATTGCCGCCTCTTCCCCATAATAATTGGGATAATCCTCCCACTCATTAGCCTGTGAAATTACCCAGCCTGTGAAAACTAACCATTCCATATTTCAGGGCCTCTCGGCTTTTCAAATGGACTGTATTCTATCTATGGAATGTGCATCTCTCTAAATTTGTTTGTTACCTATAAATAAACAAGCAAGCCAACAAACAAATGAGGGAGGACGGGAGAAAGGATTATGTGAGCCATTCACTTGAATTTAATTAGGTTTGCATGGTAGGTATTCCTTCATTACAAATTGGAATGTAGCCTGAAACATCAAGTAGTTTGCCGAAGGGCACCAACTAATGACAAAGCCAGGCATGGAGAACCAGGTATTTTGACTCCCAAGTTTAATTTTCTTGCTTTGACTGCTCCAAATGGCTGTTCTGATTGAGACTTGTCTAGTTATTTGAATCCGCATAGGGCTACTTTAGAATAGTAAAAGGAGAAGAGATGTTGGTTGAAAATCAGAGTGAAAAGTCATTGAATTACAAAAATCCTTGCTTTATTTTTCTTGGCCATTATTGCCACCTGAAAACATATTTATGCTTGTTTATTGACTCTTCCTCTTCCTAAAGTTAAGCTCCGTGTAGGCAACTAGTAAATATTTTCTGATTGAATGGATGGATGTACAGATGGATGGATGAAGACCATCCATAGACAGTTTACTACCACTGATCTGTATGATACATTAACTCCCTAAATTTTAGTTCTTCATCTGTAAAATGAAAGCGGCATGTAATACGTGCTTCGTTGGATGGTTATAAAGATCAAATGAGAATAATACATAGAAGGGCCAACCTGCTATCAGGTAGGCCCTCAGGAAATGTCAGCTGATGGAGAATTTCTGTTACTAGAGGTCTTTTAAGAGAGAACAGGTATGCTTTTGCCCTGCATGGGTTAATCCTTCATTTCACTAAAACTCCTGGGGTTGAATCGGGTCATTTCCCAAGGCCCTTTCTAGTCCTGAGATTCTGAGATCTGATTGCTTTTTCAGAGGTGTTTCTACTGTTGGGGATATAAGAAATGTCTTCAGTGCCCCCCTCAAGGCTCGCTTTTCAGGCAAAAACCAGTTTGATTGTCTGGGCACACTTCATCTGCCACTTTTTAAGTTCCATTTTGACCATGGTTAATGACAGTGAATAACCCAACAAGAAAAGGCTGCTGACAGGTTTTCGGCAAAGGATGCAGCTAAAGAGCTACAAACAGATTAAAAATCATTCTCACCACCCAGAGAGCCTGTGCATAAAAACAAACACAACTCATCGATGATGATCAAAGAGCTGGGAATGGCTCTGCAGTTTCATGGACTAATAAAGCAGCGTCAGGCCCTCTGCCCTCTCCCAGAAGCCTGTCTGCATGATGGACATGAAAGGCTGGCAGTGACTGAAAGCGAAGGGTCACCAAGTGATCATTCTGTGAAGGATTCCACTGATGGACGTTTCCATCGAAAGTCTCATTCCCAAGGTGACAAGTGGGATTGTTACCCATTTTGGGAGAAGACAATGATAACTTTGGGAGCTTTGAAGAAAACCTTTGTCTAGACAAACAGCTTGGAAAGCTTGTGAAATGCACCATCTGAAACGTGGCTGACTTGGTTATAGCTAGGTAATGCTGACTCATCCTATGAAATACCTTCCCCGACCTGATGGGACTTTGGTCTCAAATTCAATTAAGGTTTATAGCACTTGGAGTCAGAGGATGAGTGTTAAGTTCACGTGTCCTGAGTTGAAGGTATGTTGTTTGGTTGCTAAGTCATGCCTGACTCGCAACCCCATGGACTGAAGCCCACCAGGCTCTTCTGTTCATGGTGTTTCTCAGGCAAGAATACTGGAGTGGGTTGCCATTTCCTTCTCCAGGAGATCTTCCTTACCCAAGGATCGAACCCACATCTGCATTCTCCTGCATTGCAGGTAGATTCTTTTTTACCACTGAGGCACCAGGGAAGCCCTTTGAAGTTATATTACCCACAGATCAGAAATGGCTAGGCCAAAGAAGCAGACAACATCTCTCCAAATCTAAACAGCCCAAGGGCATCTATCTCAATTCTACTCCCCTCCAAACCCTGTTCATTTTTCCTAAGTTATTTTTTCTTCCCTATGTCCAGACATTTCCACAAAGGGAAGAAAATAACGACTGTTTTTTTCTTTCTCACTAACCCTTGATACATTGCATCTCCTTTATACCGGTTCTGTAGAAGTTAGTCTCTCTGAGAATTTTATTTTTAGCCCTAGAAGCTACAGAGAAAAAATAAATTATTGAGCATCTGTTATTTGCTGCCTGACTCAGGCAAGGTGTGTTGTGTATATTATCATTATCTCATATAATAAACACTGGTGAACTTTCATAGTTAATTATAATCACAAAATTATAAAATATTAAATACAAATATCATTTAAGTTTCTGTATCATCACAGGAGTTTGTGCAACTTTTTAACGAAGTCATTAAAAACTGAATTCCATGCTTTTGAAGGCAGACAGTTCTGTGGGACACTATTAAACTCGTACAGTCATACTTCTCACATAGCCCTTTTCTCATTGTCATCGCCGTTCCTACAAATGGCAGGCATTTGCAGACATTGCTTCATCTTCTTCAGTGATTTAAAACACCCACCTTAGTCTCAACTGATTACCTTCTAATCTGGTGCCCTCCCAGTTCTTTAATATTGCCAGTTTCTAGGACCTTCACCTCCAGACTTCAGACTCCTTGAAAAACTTTGTCATCCATGAGCTTCTGTGTTGACTTGAACTGTTTGTAAGACCTCAAGCTCAGAACTGTCTTTGATGTGCCATGTTCTCCTCCAACTGGTCCCCTTTATATCATCCCAGCTGTCCTACTCTTTTCACTGTGAAGCATCTTGAAAGGGCAGTCTTTAGCCTTCCCTCTGCTTTGTCACCCCACTCCTTTCACAAAGGTCTCTGGAGATCTTTTAATGGCTAAATCTAATGGATCCCTCTCACATTTAAATCCCCTGACAGCTCTGACTCATATGATGCTGTCCACTCCCTCCTTCTTGCACAATGACATCTGCATTTAATTATCATGATCTCACACAGCCTGTTTCTCCTTCCAGCTTCTTGGTCCTCTTCAGAGACATTTTTATTGTGCCACTCCTTCAGAGTAGGCCTTCTTTCCCTGGGAAATCTCATCTGCTTCCTGTTCAGTCACTAAGTCTGTATGCGTGTGCCTCTCAGCCTACAGCTGTCTTTGATTTCCCTCCTGACTGCACTGCCAGCATTTTCAACTGCTTGTGGACAGGAGTAACCTGTTACTAGAAACCCAGCATCTCCCAAAACAGGCCATGTCTCTTTTCAACCTGCTTTCTCCTTTGTGTTTTTTACTTCAGTTGGTGAGAACTCACTAGACACATCTCTTAACTTCTTCCTCTTCCTCATCCACAACCCCATCCTCTATGAGTAGCCAAGACCTATCAGTGCTGCTCCCACTTTATCTCCCAGTCCATCCCTTCCCATTCCCACTGCCACTGCCTTTGTTTAAGCCCTCACTTCCTCTTTCTTCATGATTGCAATAACCCTGTTGGTCTGCCGCTTCCTACCACCAGAGTGATTCTCAGCCACAGTGCTGAACAGTTTACCCTCTCTCCAAGCCAAAAAAAACCTTTTTTTTTTCCCAATAGTTTGCCGTTGTCTACAAAATAAAGTTCAAGTTATTTTCACCTGGCTCTCAGTGCCTCCTAGAACCTTTTCTCAACCATCATTTCTAATCTCCTATTACTCAGGTTCTGTTCTCCAAATACAGTTCCTTGCTTAAGGCTACATCCCCTAATGCCTTTCCTCCTAGTCCTCACCTCACTTGAAGCTAGAATAAGCCCCTCTTTTCTTTGTATCATAACATTTTTCATTTTGAACACCAGTTATAACACATAACCTTTTTTCTTCATACTGAGGTGAAATGGGTTCATTTTTCTTCCAGATCGTAAGATTCTTCAAAGTCTACTCCACAAAAGATTATGAAGCTTGCCTTTTTAAAATGAAGTGTTGTAGTAGCAATTAGGATTCAGTAAAGTGTAAAAGGCTGCTCTGGGACTGGATCTTTCCAGTAGGAAGAGATGACACAGAAGCACAGAGCCACTGAGCTGTGTGGCAGGAAGTGGGCATGTCTCACCAACATCTGTTTCCCCTGGTCTAGGATTTCACACGTATCAGAAGAAAGGCATCTTCCAGCTTGAAGGCCTAAAAGATCATGCAGTCCAATCTTCATGTGCTCTAGCATGGGGAAGTGAGATCCCTGAAGTTAGGGACTCGCCCAAGGTTACCAGATTGGTGAGAGACTAAGCCGGAGGGCAAACTCCCACACCCCAGGACAGCCCCTCTGCCTTTGCGCCCTCAGGGTGGGTGTAAGGTGTCACAGTTGTTAATCAGTGTTATGAATATTCCAAAAGCAATACAGTGTAATTAATTACTATATTTGGGCTGAGTATCCAAATAAACAAGATCTTGAATGACATCAAAGTTTCTCCTTTCCTGAAGGCATCATTTCCCTAAAACTCCCATTCACTCCATTGCTTTTATGTCACTTGTTGGTAGTTGATTTTGTCCTTTTTGAGTCTTTTTTTTTTTTTTTTTTGAGTTTGCCACACAGCTGCAGGATCCTAGTTCCCTGATCAGGGAATGAACATGGATCCTCTGAGCAGTGAAAGCTCAGAGTCCTAACTACTGGCCCACTGGGGAATTCCTGAAAATCAAATTGTTCTATGGTTAGTTAGATGTTCAATCATAGAAAAGGGGAAGATGGAGCATTTTAAGAGGTCTTATTCCTGGATTGGCATGCCTCCCTATGGCATTAGGAAAGTTGCAGAAAAACTGCCTGATTTTTCTTTCCCCCTTTAAAAAAAGTTACATGATTGACATGGGATTTTATTATTATTATTCCAAAAGGTTTCTCAAAATCATTGCTTTATTCTCAATAGGACTGAAAACAAAAGTCTCACCAGATGTCTCTCAAGGCATTTTATCCAGAAAGAAAGTTCTCTTAAAACTGCTTTGTCCCCTCTCTCTTTTTTTTTTTTTTAAATTTATTTATTTGGCCCCATCAGGTCTTAGCTGCAGCACTCGGGATCTTTAGTTGCAGCACATGGGACCTACTTCCCTGACCAGGGATTGAACCTGCATTGGGAGCTTGAAGTCTTAGCCATTGGACCACTAGAGAAGCCCCTGTTCTCTCTGTAAACTCATGTCTGCAAGGTGTAGTATATTTATTCATACATTTCATAACACATATTTTGAAGAAGTAAATGGAAAAAAAATCTTTATTTCTTTTTTCCTGCATTGAAAACAACCACATAACCTGTACAGATTAAGAAAATATACTTTAAAAAAAATTATTACTACTTAAGAAAAGAGAATGTCAAGGTGCCTGCCCATTAGCTGGAGCAGAAAAAAGGAATGAAGAGTGTTATTACCACCTATACAAGGCTCCTGAGAAAAGTCTCTCAAGGTTCTCCAATGAACAGCGTGGTTAGTTCGCCTCTCCTGCAACTCAGCCAGGAAGGTATTATAATAACATGAGTGTTTTCTCTTTTTTCTTTTTTTCTTGATTAGAAAATATATCTCACCTATACATACTTGCTTCACTGAAACTCCCACTGGAGTAATAACCAGCTTGGAGAACAAAATGGACACATTACAGGAGTTAGTGAGAATGTAACTAAGTAATGGGTAAGAAAATAGCTGTTTCTTGCTCATTCAAACCACAAATCTCCACTTGCTGCTTAAGAAAAAGTAAAGCTTGGTGGTAGATCATGGCACAGCATTTATCTGAGCAGCCAGAAACAATAGAATCCCATAATTCATCATGATAAATATCAATAATACATTTTAACATGGATTCAGCATTCCACCGGTCATGTCTCCTGCTGCTGCTGCTAAGTCGCTTCAGTCATGTCCGACTCTGAGCGACCCCATAGACGGCAGCCCACCAGGCTCCCCCATCCCTGGGATTCTCCAGGCAAGAACACCAGACTGGGTTGCCATTTCCCTCTCCAATGCATGAAAGTGAAAAGTGAAAGTGAAGTTGCTCAGTTGCATCTGACTCTTAGCGAGCCCATGGACTGCAGCCTACCAGGCTCCTCTGTCCATGGGATTTTCCAGGCAAGAGTACTGGAGTGGGTTGCCATTGCCTTCTCCGTCATGTCTCCTAGAATCTTAAAATAGAAGATAGAATGCTAGTGAAGAGTGGTTTACTCTACCCTGCTTCTGAAACACTGAGGAAATCACACTCCATCTAGAGATCATTTTTAACCAGGCCTACTCTCTGTAGAGCTAATAAATAACACTACTAACGAAATCATTGGATTGTAGCTTGCAGATTACCAAGGTCTTTAATTTACGCTTCTGTGAAATAATAGGACAAGGAAGCTGAGTTGCAGAGAGTTTAAGGAGCATTTGCTCAGTCACCCAGTTAGCAGATGACAGGGCAAGGGAGAGCATGGTCAGAGAGAAAGCAAGCCTGGGCTTTGGGGTTAGGCCAACTTTGGACTAGATCTCAGCTCAGCTAATTCTTGAAACACTAACTACTGGGCAGGGCATGTAATCTCTCCCAGTCTTTTTTTTTCTTCTTTTTTTAACTCCAAATACGTATAATACCCACCTCACAGATTTATGAGAATAAATTGGACAAAATGTGAAAAGCAGCAAAATTTCTGAAAAGACATTCATTGCTTGTTAGCATCCCTTCATTCATATATCTGAAGAAAGGAGGTAATAAAACCTACCTCAGTGTGGAACTTCAGTGAATACCTGGAAAAGGCTCACCCTTGTTAGTTTCCTCTTTTCATCCTTTTCCTTGTTCCTCCACCCCTCCCTACCCCCTTATTAGCAAAGCTGTCTCTGTGGAAAGGGGAATGCAGCACATTAGAAAACTGGAGAGGAAGCTTATCTTCACATGTCAACAAGCATTTGACTTACCTACTGAATTTATAATTGTTTCTCAGGAAAAAAAAAAAAAGACCAGAATTAAGTATTTTTAAAAGACTGCCAAAGTCTTTCATTTCAATATAGTTGAAAGCCCTCAAGGTGATAGAAGTTTGAGAATGCACCAGCCTCCATCCCTCCCTCCCCTTCAACCTGGTTGAAAGGAGCAGGTCCTTTTCCTTTTCCTATTTTACAGTCACAGTGTTACTTTAACGGAAGGTTAGGTGGAGTGAGAACAAGGGGAGATGAAAGGAAAATGGACAAAACAACTAAGAGGAGAAATAAGTTTTCATACAAATCTGAGTTCTCTTCCAAAAAGATCATTGATACTAACATATGTTATTCACTAAATACTATGAAGTTTCCACATGGCCACTTTCTGATAAAACAGGATGTTTCAAATATGTAATGTATTTTCTAGTACCAACGTTCAACATGCTCAGTCAACAGCACAGGCTGGTCTTGCAGGCTCTGGCAAATGTGTTTTCAAGTGTCAGCTTAGGATCACCTTCATCCAAAGCATGGTGTCATTGCATTTCTCATCAGTTCCCAAAGGCAGGAAAACCGTTCCTCTCATCTTAGGACTGTCATTTAGTTAGCTAGTTCGGAAAGTTCTTCTTTGGTTATTGGTTGAATTTGTTTCAGTATTTACATCCCTAATTTACCCACCCCTGCTGACTGTGGCAAATTTCCGTTTTGAGCAGTTCAGAGTCTGGTACGTGCATAGTCGCTCAGTCTCCTCTGTCCATGGGATTTTTCAGGCAAGAATACTGGAGTGGGTTGCCATTTTCCTCCTCCAGGGGATCTTCCTGACCCAGGGATCAAACTGGCATCTCCGGCATTGCAGGCTGATTCTTTACCCGCTGATCCATCAGGGAAGCCCTTGAGTGTGGTACAGCTTTTATTTGATATCGGCAGAGTTTCATTAGCATCTTTAAGTTGCAGGCACATAACAAATAAGGGGTGATGATGGTGGAGTGTAGATGGAAACAAACAGAGTGTCAAAATCTTTTTCTCCCTAGAGCACTCATTTCTATTTACTAAGATTTATTTCTGGAGAGCAGGATGGGAGTGGGGTGGGGTGGGGGGGTAGATAGCAAATGCAAACTACCTCCGAAGGGAACCTTAGAGCAGACGCCAAACGCGCGCAGAGCCGCGGGAGGGGGCTGGCCGGGGGGGGCGCTCGCTAGCTGGCCCCGTCCTCGGGCTCGCTGCTGGGCGAAGGCGCCGATGAGGCCTTGGACTCGCCATCGCTGTTGCATTCGGCCCTGCGCGAGGAGCCGGCACCGGCCGCACCCTCCTGTCCCGGTGCGTGGCGCTCCAGCACCTCCTGGAGCTGCTTGATGTAGCCGATGGCGGCGCGGAGAGTCTCCACTTTGCTGAGGCGCCTGTCCGCCACCTCTCGGGGCAGGTGGTCTCGGAGGCGCGCGTACCCCTCGTTCACGCAGCGCACCCGCTGCCGCTCGCGCTCGTTGCGCTTGCGGAGGAAGGCGGGCTCGAAGGCGCCGTCCAGCCGTAGGGGCAGGTAGGGCCGCCTCGGGGCGCCGCCGCCGCCGAGCGCCCGCTCCCAACTCACGGAGACTCTGAAGGAGTCCCGCATGAGGAGGCGGGGCAGGGACCTCGGCACGCCCAGAGGCACCTGGCTCAGGTGATGCGGCAGGGTCAGCAGTCCGTCCTGTGGACGTTTCTCCATGATTCGCCAAAAAGAAAACCAATCACCCCAGAGATGAATCTCCCAGCAGAAGATGAGACTGAAAATCTTCAAAGCGGATATCCTGGTCCATTCAGACTGCCTGATACTGCTGGTCAGCTTTTGGAGAAGTTTCTGGGTCCGGAAGCTAGGTTTCAGAACAAGCTTCAAGAAAACGTTGCAGGATTCCCTTCCCTAAGTTCATTGCACTCCTCGATCTTTTTATAATGATCCAGGAGGAGGTGATAGGCAAAGATTTAGGAACCCCTAATCCACACTTCAAACCCTCTCTTCCCTTCTGATCTTCTTATTTCAAAAGATAACAAAAGGGGTTCCTCTCCTCGGTCCCGTGGCCTGGAAATGAGAATGCACACCAAACACTGAGTAATCTTCCAAAGCCACCAAAAGCTTTGCAATTACTGTAATCCACCGCTCTGGGTCTTCATGAGCACAGGAATCTTCAAGGTTTCAGAAGAGCTCCTCCCAGGAACCAACAGATCTACTGGCGGCTGAGCGAAAGTTTACCAGAGGCTTTCTCCTTGAAAATCAAAACTTGACTGCCCTTTGTGGTTTCCGGCGTCCAGGGCTAATGGAAGGAGCTTTTAGACTGTTTGCAAACTTACACTTGCCCTTTCATTTCTGGAGAGTTGGAGAGACCTCATCAAAGGGAAGACTGCTCCCTTGTGGTTAAAAAATGTGTCAAGTCAGGGAGGACCTCGGGGAAAGTTTGAGGGTTTTCTTCTCCAAAAGTTTGAGCGTTTTCTTCTCCAAAACTTTTAAAAACCCAAGTAGACATTTTTTGAAGGGAACAGAAAAGAAATACACTTTAGCAACAAATATATGTGTCTGCCTATTATTATGTTGAAGACTGGGCAGTGATGTATTTGTGCTACTTTTTAAGAGCACATCAAAAGGCTGAGCAGTAACAAACACTTTTAGCCAAAGTTATTTCTCAGTGCTTACTGTAAACACAGCTTAAACACTGCTTCCAGACCTCTTCTAATCCCACCCAGGATATAAGGACATCATCTCTCCACAGTGTAAAGAGTATATTTCTATTGTATTCTTTTTGTTTAAAAGAGAGATGCAATTTATTTTCACCCTTGAGGGTGAGAAAGCAACATTTGAAAGGGGGAGAGCCTCATTTCCAAGGAGAAAAGATGATGGCTTTGACGACTGTCTTTTTAAAACATAACTAAAAATGAATAATTAAACCACCGTGTTGGTGAAGAGCTTTGAAGATGAAAGTGTCATTAAAAATCCAACTGTACTGGTTAATGTCAAAGAATGTGTTATCACACTGAAAATCAGATTTCCTGTTCTACAAACCAGCACATTAAAGGCAGCTTCTACTTTAAAAGTCCAACTTAAAAACAAGAGAAGCAAACCTCCCTACATTTATAATCAGACTCTCTGCCTGTTCCTCAGGAGCCAAGGTGTCGCCCTAACATGCTTTTTTGACAAGTCCTATGCGTCCCTGTTTACTCTAAATGATCAGCCCGAAGCAATTGGAAAAGTGCTTCCATCAAGGCAAATAAAATAGAAATAATTATTCCTTTCAGGCATAAGTTGTCACATTTTAAAAGGTGTAGCTTCCTCTGAGACTTATACCAGCAAACAAACTAATATGTCATCTTGATTTCTCAGGAGAGTAGAGACCCATTGGGAAAGCTCTACTGAGCAAAAAGCTCACCAGAGAGGCAGAAATTAGACCACAAGTTGCTTTTTGGCTGTGTCAAAACGTGACTCTTAGCCATTATTCTAAGAGTGATGGGAAATAAATAAGGCCTTTTGAGCAGAGAGATGACGTGGTAAAGTTTTTTTTGTTTTTGTTTTAAAGAGCACTGCCAAATAGAGAATAGATTGGAGGGGAACAAAAGAGAAAATGCTTACAGATACCATTTTTCATCTTCAGATTGGCAAAAAATTAAAAGATTGCTAACATCCAGGACAGGCAAGGATTTGGTAAGTGGCAGAACATACATTTCTACAAGCTTTGGGAAAAGTAACTGCTAACATTAATAGTACACATCACATATCTTATGACTCAAGATCCCTGCAGTTTTATCCTGCTAAAATAAATGCACCAGTGTGGATTTACATATAATAATATTTATTGCAGCATTGTTTACAGTGATTAAAACAAGAAAACAAATGGAAATAGGCTAGATGTCCATCAATAGGGAAAGGGCTAATACTGTTAGGATATTATGCTATTAAAAATAATGGATTAGATCTATACATAAGAAATTGCAGAGATGTCCACCATAACGTGTTAATTGAGAAAAAAAAGCAAATGGTAGAGTTAACACACAGCATGAACTTAAAACAAACTGGATGATGCATTTGTCTTTATATGTGTGTGAGCACAGAGGAAAAAGGTAGAAAGACACATACTAAACTTTTGTCATTGGCTGCCTAAATTGGATCGGGGATGGGAGGGTGGTTCATTTTACTTTATGGATATTTCTACTATTTAAATTATTACAGAAAACAAATATTACTTTTGCTTTTCTCTGATCTAGTGAAGCTTAAAATACTAAGATAAAATATATAAAAAACTCAAATGATAGTCTGCTGCTGCTGCTGCTGCTGCTGCTAAATTGCTTCAGTAGCGTCCGACTCCATTCGACCCCAGAGACGGCAGCCCACCAGGATCCCCCGTCCCTGGGATTCTCCAGGCAAGAACACTGGAGTGGGTTGCCATTTCCTTCTCCAATGCATCAAAGTGAAAAGTGAAAGTGAAGTTGCTCAGTCATGTCCGACTCTTCTCGACCCCATGGACTGCAGGCTACGAGGCTCCTCCGTCTGGTTTGATGCAAATCAACAGATTTATAACATAATTTAAAGTACTTGAGCCAGGTTTTCTGGCTTCTTAAAAATTCTCTCTCTGAGGAATAAATATCTACAGGATTTTTTTCCCCACTATAATTTGTTGTTATTTAGTGTCAGACTTTTGTGACCCCAATGGACTGTAGCCTGATAGGCACATTTGTTCATGGGATTTCCCGGGCAAGAATACTAGAGTGGGTTGCCATTTCCTTCTCCAGGGCATCTTCCCAACCCAGGGATTGAACCCTTGTCTCCTGCATTGCAGGCAGTTCCCTTACACTGAGTTACCGGGGAAGCTCTTTCCACAACTACTACCACAATCAAAAATAGTCAGATCCTGATCCCATAGTGGTGTTTTCATAGGGTGTAGTAATATTATGATTACTACATGGTCTACATGGTAGACAAAGAATGCTGACACTCTTTCTTACACTTTTTGAAGGTGCAAGTGCTTTGGAAATAAGTGGCTTTTCCAAAGAAAGAAGCACTGTTTTACTCGCATGATGTATGTATATGTGGTGGGGGTAGGGTGTCTTGGTTTGGGGAAGGAGCTGCCTTCTTTTTTACATAAGAAATCAAAAGAATAGCTTCTGACTTCCAGTCACTCCCCAGTCACTCCTCAGTCAGTTTTGATCCAGACAAATGTTCTCTCCAACTTTAAAAATGTCTTTCTTAAGACTGGCTAGATCAAGTTACAAATATGCAAAACTGCCAAGAATGCTTAGGACTAGGTTTGTGTAGTCCAATTTAGATCTGCTTGTAAAAGGGGGAATAGGATTCCCCCAAACGTCAGGCTCCGTAGATTTAAAGATATCTCTAAGGCCAAGGAAACTAACTTTCCACCCCTAAAACTCAGATGGGTCCCTTATCACCTGCTTTAAGCATGTGGGGTTAAGAGACCTAGATGGGCTCTTTTTATGAAGTATTTGATATCATATTGTAGATTTTGGTTTCCTAAACCAATGGCACAGAGGGATGCATATCTTTCTGGCACCATACCTGCAGTTTGCACCAGCTGCCACAGGGGGAACAGGGAAACATATTTTATTACCTCGTCATATAAATAAGATTTAGGCTTCCCTGGTGGCTCAGTGGTAAAGAATCTGCCTGCCGATGCAGGAGATGTGGGTTTGATCCCTGGGTGGGGAATATTGCCTGGAGGAGGAATGGCAGCCCACTCTAGTATTCTTGTCTGGGAAATCCCATGAACAAAGGTGCCTGGTGGACTATAGTCCATGGGGTCAAAAAAGGGTTGGACACAATGACTAAACGACAATAAAGGATAAATTAAAACCTAAAGCTTAAATAACCTTACCTTATAGATTTAAATTCAAAAATATCAACATCAACATTTCTTTGGTTAAACTCCACAGATTATTCCCTGCTGCCGCTGTCTGCTGCCAAGTCGCTTCAGTCGTGTCCGACTCTGCTACCCCATAGACGGCAGCCCGTCAGACTCCCCCGTCCCTGGGATTCTCCAGGCAAGAACGCTGGAGTGGGTTGCCATTTCCTTCTCCAAGATTATTGGAGATTATTCTCGCCCCCTCACCCAATTTCTGATTCTACTCAGTCTCAAATAGAGGTGGTGTACTGCCAAGACTGAGCAAAGTCAGGCTCCTTCAGCAGTTTTAGCCTAGGTGATCAGCCACTGAAATTCGTGTAGCTTCTTAAAATCTGAGGAATGGAATTAGTTCAGCCACACGCATGTTCTGCTTTTTTAAGTCCATACAGCACACAAAATTATCCCAGTTCTAGTCCCATACCCACTACATTTTGAAAACAAGCCATTCTGCAGCCCTTAGAAAAGTTAAACCGAATACTTGGAACTTGTTATTGTTCTTCAGTTGTCCAGTCATCCCACTCTTTGCAACTTCATGGACTGCAGCATCCCAGGCCTCCCTGTCCCTCAACATCTCCTGGAGGTTGCTCAAGTTCATGTTCATTGCATGCATGTTCCAAACACCAGTGCTTACTCTTTTATACCCATGTAACGGTTTCCAAAGTTCAAAGCAGGAAATCAGTGGTATCCAAGAAAAGGCAGGCAGCCTCTCAGAATGGCCATCAAATAAACCATCCTAAGAATCAGTAGCTTAAGACAATGAACAACATTTAATTCTTGAGCCTGAGGGGCAAAGATTTAGGCTGAATTCTAGTATATGTCTAACATGCAAACTCAGAATCAAGGAGCAGAAAACAGCTTTTTCTCTTTTTCCTAGGATGATTGAACTATGAAGTCTCTTTGCAAAGGGCTTGGTTACAAGAGGAGTGAAGAACTGGGGCCAGTAACATAATCATTAGAGATAAAATGACACAATTTAAAATTATACAGTTGTAACTAGGGACACTTCAGGGGCTCATTAACCACATGTGGTTAGTGGCTCCCATACTGCACCATCCAGTGCTAGTCACTGGCCTCCTTGCAGTTCCTCACACTTATCAGGGATTTTCTTGCCTCTGGGACTTTGTACTTGACGTTCCCTCTGAGTGAAACATTCTTCCAAACATGCACATGGGTCACTCCCTCATTTCCTTTGGTTCAAATGTCACCTTTTCAATGACAATTTTCCTGTCTACTGTATTTAAAGTTCCTGCTGCTATCCCTGAGCACTTTCTAGCTATATTCCTTGCCATATTTTTATGGTATTTATTGTTATCTGGTATATTTTATATTTAATTACTTGTTTATTGTCCATCTTTCTTTGCTATAATGTAAGCTCCATTGTTGTGGTGGTTTGTTGTTTAGTCACTCAGTCGCCTCCAATTCTGGACTGCAGTGTGCCAGGCTTCCCTGTCCTTCACCATCTTCTGGACAAGTTTGTTCAGACTCATGTCCATTGAGTCGGTGATGCCATCCAACCATCTTGGCCTCTGTCACCTGGTTCTCCTTCTGTCACCTGCTTCTCCTTCTGTCCTCAATCTCTCCCAACATCAGAATCTTTTCCGGTGAACCAGCTCTTTGCATCAGGTGGCCAAAGTATTGGAGCTTCAGCATCAGTCCTTCCAATGAATATTCTGGGTTGATTTCCTTTAGGATGGACTGGTTTGATCTCCTTGTAGTCCAAAGACCTCTCAAGAGTCTTCTCCAGCACAACAATTTGTTAGCTTCAATTCTTTTCTTCTTTATGGTCCAGGTCTCACATCCGTACATGACTGCTGGATATTTGTTTTGCAAATATTTTCTCCTTATCTCTGGCTTGATGTATCATTTTGTCAGCAGTGTCTTTTCAAGATCAAAAGTTTTAATTTTAACGAAGTTGAATTTGTCAAATTTTTAGTGGTTCCTGATTTTTGTTCCTATCAAGATTGTAAAGGTTTTCTCCTGTATCTCCTTCTGTCAGTAACATAGTTTTAGCTTTCATATTTGTCTGGTCTGATACTTACATTGTTGTTGTTGTTCAGTTGCCAAATCATGTCTGACTCTTCACTACCCCGTGGACTGCAGCATGCCAGTCTTCCCTGTCCTTCACCATCTCCCAGAGTTTGCCCAAACTCATGTCCATCGAGTCAGTGATGCCATCCAACCATCTCGTCCTCTGTTGCCCTCTTCTCCTTCTGCCTTCCATCTTTCCCAGCATCAGGGTCTTTTCCAATGAGTCAGCTGGCCAAAGTTGGCCAAAGTATTGGAGCTTCAGCTTCAGTATATGTTTACATACACTTCCGAAATTAAATAATTATTCAAAAAGAATAGGCAGAATGGAAAGCCAGAATGAAATTATTTAGCTTTTATAAGACATCATCATTCCCTAGGCCCCAGGTTTGATGTGACATTTTAGGGAAAAGTGTCTCTCTCTTGTGATATGAAGACTTTCTTGATTTAGGTTTCTATTTGTTCTCAACAAGTGAGCAGAACCAATGGGACCTGCCAAATGTTCAGTAATTAGTTCCCTCAACTTCTCCTTCTGAGAAGGAAGGGAAATATTGTTAGTTGACTCCTGTCTAGGCTCTCCTACAAAACTGTATATGCCTCTGTTTTCACATGAGACTGAATTTTCAAAACTCATCAGTCCCCACTACATTGCAAGCTGTTGAAATGTACGTTTGAGATGTAATTCAATAAGTGTATTCTGAATGAAAGGAGGAATTCCTGGGTCTCTTTTATTCCGCTGGTGAAAGGAGGCTACCAGGTAGTGTGTTATAGACAATATCCAATCCTTGCAAATTTGGGACCATTTTCCTTTAAAGCCATCTCAGTATCCCTAGGGTTTAGCAAAGCGCTTGGCTTGCAGTAGGGAAAGAATGGCAAAGAGCGAATGGAAAGGTAATCTGTACAAAAATCCCCCAAACCACCCTTTATGACTTCAAGCAGGGAAATTGAGAGACCTTCAGGTGTAACTTGTGGTGACAAATATTTTGGATACAATCCCAATTCCTCCTGGACAACACCGCCAACATAGCTGGTTAAGTCCCTTATTTCAAATCTTGTAGGCTTGCGTGAACCCACGCTTTTCTAACTGAAGGATGCCACGAAGACCGAAACCCGAAGTCTGGGGGATTTTTGCGACTCAGAATCGGCTCCCAGGGCTCAGGCCAGCCCTGGTTGCTTAGCAACGGGGTCGATTGCTCGGCGATCGATTCCACCGGTCCGGACTGAGACGCGGCGCTCCAGGCCGAGCCTCTCACGGCCCGCCCCCTCCGGCCAGGGTCCTCGCCGCGCGCAAGCGCGGGAGTGGGGGGATGGGCCAGGGGAGGAGAAGTGAGCGCGCGGACGCCGCTTGCGGGCCGTAGCGGGGAGGGGCGCACGCAGGAGGGGCGGAGCGGCGGGCGCCGAGAGT
>NW_011494899.1:2018300-2047989 GCF_000754665.1 Bison bison bison
CCCAGGCTCTCCGGCGGCGGAGGACGGGGGCTGCATCCTCCTTACGTTTGGGTGACCGCCCTTGTCCTCTCCCTCAGATCGGGCAGCCCCCCTCCCGAAGCTTCTGGAGGAAAGGCCCCGGGTGTCCCCTGGCATGCCCCATCTCGCGGCAGGGTGCGCGGCCGCCGACCCTCGGGAGAAGTTGGGCGGTCCCGGGCGGCCCCGGGGACGAGTGGCCGCGTTTGTGCAGCGGTTGTAAGCAAGATGCGGTAGCACGTGACCTTGGAACGCAAACCCTGATGCCGGTTCCCCGCCACCCGTGTGCGCTTTTCTCTGACCCTTGGCCCCCAGCAGATGCATCACAGGTGAGTAGCTTAGTGGGCCGAGCGCTGGTGACACGTTTGGAAAACATGTAGCAAATAAGACTTCAGAATGCCTTTGTTTGTGGTGCCGTTGGGCAGGTTACAGGTGCGATTTGCAAATGGATTTGTCCGAAAGGGAACAGGAAATCCAGAAACCAGTATTGGGTTGAATATACTCTGATTAGGCTTGATTTGCGCCACATGTGAGTAGTTATTCCGAATAGCCACAGGTTGATTGTTGGCTTGTTGTGCATCCTCATCCTTGCCTTTGAGTTATTTGCGCCTTTAATTACATATTTGAATCTGAGTTTCGAGGTGTATTTTTAGCTCATTACCATGTTTCACCTTGAATTTTGCTGGTTACCAGCTGGCTTGGCTGGTAATGGAGAGAAATTAAGTTCTTAATTCTTCAGACTTAATGTTGAAAGTACTATACTCTACAGTATAGAAATGTGCCAAAGAGTTACATTTGACTGTTCTTTAAAGGGCCCTTTCATAGGCTGTTGAGGATAAGGAAGATTTTAAAAATTCACTCGAATTACTGAAAATTGTCCATTGCATTTGCAAAGTGGCTGCATTTCAGTTAGGTTCTTACATGTCATTCTGACAAAAAGTTAGTAAGATGAGCGAATGGTTCGTACTTGTGTGTGTGCTCAGTTGTGTCGGACTCTCTGCAACCCCATGGACTGTAGCCCGCCAGGCTCCCCTGCCAATGGAATTCTCTAGACAAGAAGCGGGTAGCCATTTCCTTCTCCAGGGGATCTTCCCCACCCAGTGATTGAACCCAGGTCTCCTGTATTGGAGGCAGATAGATTCTTTACTGTCTGAGCCACCAGGGAAGCCCCATGGGTCATACATAGGTCATGTAAACTAGAGAAGATGAAGGGAATGATTCTACAACGAATATACATAGGGAAGAATTTCGAGCTTAGTACAGTATCTTGATTCTGGCCCTTCTCCCAGCATTGCTTCCTAGAATCCTGTATGAAAAGTAGCTAGGATAGAATTGCACTTTGGAATGAGAGTGTCTTAGGAGGATCGTATTGTAAATTCCCTTCATTTGCTTTGTCTCTGTGGGATACTAGTTACCTTTGGTTTATGGCTGCTGAGATCATCACATTTTGGTGACTCACAACAAAGCAGAAATCTGCTGAGCCTCACATTAACTCTGGTTTGAACTGGTTTGAGAAGGTCTAAGAGTCAGCCTAGAAACACCATTTTGATTTTTATCTTGAGATTATTTGCACAGATGAATACTCAGGAATTTTCAGTATAGAGTTTGAAGCTACAGACTTTTAATTCTATGTATGTGCAAGTGGCTCAGTTGTGTCCAACTCTTTGCGACCATATGGACTGTAGCCTGCCAGGCAACTCTGTTCATGGGATTTTCACCGCAAGAATGCTGGGAGTGGCTTGCCATTTCTTTCTCCAGGGGATCTTCCCGACCCAGGGATTGAACCCGGGTCTCCCGAATTGCAGGCAGACTCTTTACCGTCAAAGCCACCAGGGAAGCTTTTAATTGTACTTCAAAGAATTACTGTAATCGTTTTCTGTAGGTCATTCCTGCTCTACTGACTGTAAAGTTTTAATGTTTGTAGCTATAAAAAGTTACAGGAGAATCAAACCCAGAAACTTTGAAATTTATGGTAGCTATGGCGTCTTTAGGTTGTACGGAGTTTTGCACTTTTTTAAAATTATTTTTTTAATTGAAGGATAATTGCTTTACAGAATTTTGTTGTTTTCTGTCAAGCCACTTCTTTTATTTTGAATTTTTGAATTTTTTTTGCCTCTCCTCGTGGCATGCAGAATCTTGGTTCTGACCAGGAATCAAACCCATGGCCCTTGCGGTAGAAGCACAGAGCCCCAACCTCTGGACCACCAGGGAATTCCTACATTCCTTTCCTTTCCCTTCCTTCCTGTGCTGGGTCTTGGTTGCTGCATGCGGGCTTTCTCTAGTTGCAGTGAGAGGGAGCTACTCTGGTTGTGGTGCACGGGCTTCTTATTGCTGGAGCTGCTCTTGTTTCGGAGCACGGGCTATAAAGTGTGCGGGCTCGGTGGTTGAGATAGGTTCAGTTGCCCAACAGCATGTGGGATCTTCCTTGTATAGCATAATTAAATACAGTTATTAATGTGCCGTCCCTCATAAGGTGCACCTCATTTGCTAATGTGATTCTAGTTGTCTTTCTAGTAAGAATGAGTTTGCATTGCTTCATCCAAATCAGAGTGCCTACTCTGTACAGGGTACTGTCCTCAGTTAGCTTTGTACACTTAATTAATGTCTGGGAGCTGAGGTTTATGAGATACCTGGCCTGGGGTAAGGTTGAAGTCTGTAAATATGGAATAATGCAGGAATACGTTTATGTCTGGAGAAGGCAATGGCACCCCACTCCAGTACTCTTGCCTGGAGAATCCCATGGACGGAGGAGCCTGGTGGGCTACAGTCCATGGGGTCACAAAGAGTCAGACACGACTGAGCCACTTCACTTTCACGCACTGGGGAAGGAAATGGCAACCCACTCCAGTGTTCTTGCCTGGAGAGTCCCAGGGACGGGGCAGCCTGGTGGGCTGCCGTCTATGGGGTTGCACAGTTTATGTCAGACATTAAGCATACTCCACTGTGTAAACACACAGATCCTGAGTGTTGGAACTGACTGTCAAAGGCAAAACAGTTCTTTTATTGTAATTATCTTAGTTAAGAGCTTGGCTGTCTTAAATTAGGTGAACCTGGATTTAAATGCCAGTTCTGTGACTTCTGTAAATTAGGCAGATCTGGAGTTAAATCTGCCCCTTACTAGTTAATGTAATTTTGGGTTTCTTGGTCTGAGTCCCAGTTTCCTCATCTCTAAAATGGATTAAGAATAATACCTACTCACAGTAGTTATAAGGATTGCTGTTACTGTTGTTTTAGTCCCTCAGTCCTGTCCAACTCTTTTGAGACCCCATGGACTGTAGCCTGCCAGCCTCCTCTGTCCATGGAATTTCCCATATAGAATACTGACTGGCGTGGGTTGCCATTTCCTTCTCCAGGGGATCTTCCCAACCCAGGGATAGAGCCCCCGTCTCCTACATTGCTAGGTGGATTAGTCACCACTGAGCCACCAGGGAAGCCCAGTTATAAGGATTAGGTGAGATCATTACATGTTATCACAGCCCAGTGTCTAATACCTATAGTAAGGGAGTAATCAGTGTTAGTAATTACTATTTTCATGTTGATTCATAGCTGATGTAGCCATTTTTCAGGTTAAAAACCTATTAAGTTTTGTTTTCACTGCTAAGGAGTGTGTAGATCCATTTGTCCCCTTCCTATTCTTCACTTCTCCCATGTACTTAGGCACACACATAAGACCTTGCATCACTGTGATATTCGATACAAGGACTGGAGGTTCCTGGTGACCTTCTTTGGATAACCTGTTGGCTGGACTCTTGAAATTGTTTATGATATGGCCGTCTCTAAAATTTTTTTTTTTGGACAGTCTTTAAATTCTGACATAGGAACTAATACTTCCTGATAACCTCCAGTAGGGTCTTACGAGTGTTCCTGTTACTCTAATGATACTGCTAATGGCAGTGCAAGATAGATTGCATAGAAAAGGCAGTTCTCAGATTCTCAGCTTGCTGAAAATGGTCTGTAGATTTTAAAAAGTTTGATGTATTGAAAAGCTTTTTGACAGTGTTTTGCAGCATGATCTGTGTTCTTCCGTTTAATTGCTCTGTGATTTGGGGTGTATGATAAGCCCTCTTTGAGACTCAGTTTCCTCGATTCCCTTATTTTGAAGAATTAGTGAGCTAATATGAAGTAATTTTTTTATAAAGTATCTAGCTTACCTAATGAACCTTGTTATGTGGAGGATTTTACTAAGATTATTGATTAATTATTAAGGTATCTATACAGAGTTTTAATAAAATGCTGATCCATGGAGAAGATACCGTGCTTCTTCACACTGTTTGCAGTCTAATTCAGACCTAGTATCACTTTTAACCTCTGGTGAAAAGAGTTAGTAAAAATTCTTTGAGTAAGTTAAAACAAGTCCTGGTTTCAGGTAATAAACCAGTTGGAGAAATGAGATACTGTGAAAGAAAACAGGTGAATTAAAAACACAAAAACGCCTCATTGCGGGTGTACTCTAAGGATTGCAAACTTTGCTTTAAATAGCATGCTTAATATTTGGAACAAGGCACACCTGAGTTAAATCCTGTTTCTGCTATATGACAGCCAAGTTAACATCTCTGAATCCTGATTTCCTTATCAGTAGAAAGACTATCGGAGAGCTGTGTGCATAGAAATGAAGTTGTAGTTGATCAAATTGTATCTCTGCACCACCATTGTTTTAGGTTCTTCAGTACCTTAAACAGAGTCACTGAGGCAATTTTTGCATAACTGGTTGTGTCTAATCTTTCTTAGGATGAATGAAATGAACCTGAGTCCTGTGGGGATGGAGCAGCTGACTTCATCTTCTGTGAGCAATGCCTTGCCGGTCTCAGGGAGTCACCTGGGGTTGGCTGCCTCACCCACTCACAATGCCATCCCTGCTCCAGGTGAGTGGTAAGGGAGAGGGACTGGATTCCAACACTTAATTGCCTTAACCCTTCTAAATGGAATGGGTCAGAGCCCCTTTCAGAGTGGATGGGAGTAGCCCAGCAGGTCAATGGCAGGTTCACCTGTGGTAGCCATTTTTGTAGAGTACTGAAGTTCTAGTGGGTAGGATAGGGGTAGCAGGTTTTCCTGGTTGTACTCTTCTTGAGTTAGTGCCCTTTTGTCTAGAGCTGTAGTTGACTTGGTGTTTTATCTAAGATTACCCATTCATCTATCCTTGCCCTTGACATTCTGTCCCTGGGTTATTAGGAGAGAATTACTGTACTAACTCTTCCTAGAACACATGAGAAATTCAGCTTTGTTCTCTACCATACCTGAAACTTGGCACCAGCCACAAATGTGCCAGACCTAGAATTATGGTCAAAGAAGAGGTCTCAGAGAGGGAGCTCCTACATGAACTCCCCCTGAGCCTCAGTACTCGGACAGAATAACAGTGTACGGAAAGCTCATTTTCCCCCAGCACTGTACATTTAAAACCTTTTTATCTGCCCAGTTGAATTTTTTCTTTCTATTGAAATAGAAAAGAAGCAAGCTCTTGAGTCTTATAGCAGTAAGCTAGTGATTCTTGCGGGTCTCTGACATTGTAATGTATTGGACTCTGTTTATCAAAATAAGAGTTAATGCTTAAGAGTATTTTAAATCTGCAAGTTTAAATAGTTCTCTCTAGAGAATTGCCTGCTTAATTACTAAAATGTAGAATCCCAGGAATGGGGGAGCCTGGTGGGCTGCCGTCTATGGGGTCGCACAGAGTCGGACACGACTGAAGCGACTTAGCAGCAGCAGCAGTTAAATAAGATTCATCTAAATTAAGGTCTCTTCACATTCCTTTTAGTGTCCACAAAAGAAATTTTAAAAAAATGTATTAGTTCTTAACTCATTTGTTTATTTCTTAGGCATTCCGTTTAGTAGACACTCTTATTAAGGAGGAAAAACCTGTTTAAAAATACTTCCAGTGGCAAAAATAGTGCAAATCTGCACTGCCCAAGTTGGTGAGTTCATTATGATGGGAAGCCACAGGGTCACTTCCGCATTGTGTGGATAGATGTAGTCCAAGGTGGATATTGTGTGTAAATTTTTAAAAATCAGGAAGTATAGCATATATGCAAAAGATGATATCAAGATATACATGTAGTTTTACATCTGACTTTAGGTTTTTTCCCCAAGTAGAAGCATATCTATGAAATTTTTAAAAGTGATACATTCTCACCATATAAAATGGAAAGTACAATAAAAAATATTTTTTAAAAATCTGTACTGTCACTACTTAGAGACCACTCTGAAATTTGATATATTTCTTTGAAATTTGGTGTATATTTCTTTCCATTCTTTTTATGTCTAAATAAATTGTTTTCTTAAATTGTATTTAAACTAGGTTTTAAATTGTAGTTAAATGTTTTGGTACCCAAGAGCAATACAGATAACTGAACGATCAAGTTGGCATTTTAAAACTGACTTGCAGACTAAATTTAGGGCTTGTCTGTGGATGTCTGCCAGTACTGTCTGTCTGGGGATGTAAAGGGCTACTGGGTGAGATTTTTGCCTGTTGCAAAAATCTTTGTAAGAGTTTAGCCAGTGATTACAGAATTTTAAAGTACTTACTTTTAATTGAGGAAAACAATTTTTTTTTGTAGGCCTGCCAGTGGCGATTCCAAACCTGGGTCCCTCCCTGAGCTCTCTACCTTCTGCTTTGTCTCTGATGCTCCCAATGGGTATTGGGGATCGAGGGGTGATGTGTGGGTTACCTGAAAGAAACTACACCCTACCTCCACCACCTTACCCCCACCTTGAGAGCAGTTACTTCAGAACCATTTTACCTGGTAAGTGTTACAGTTATTTGGAAATTTACAAGAAATAATACATCCGACCCTTTTTTGTTTTGTTTTAGTTATTTATTTAGATGCCCCGGGTCTTAGTTGTGGCACTTGGGATCTTCGATCTTTGTCAAGACATGTGGGATCTTCAGGTGTGGTGTGCAAAATCTTAGCTGCAGCATGTGGGATTAGTTCCCTGACCAGGGATCCAACCCAGGCCCCCCTGCATTGGGAGTATGGGGTCTTAGCCACAGGACCATCCGGGAAGTCCTTATAGCAGCCGACTGTTAACTTCAGTTCTCAAAGACTTGAATGATGCTTTTTTCTCTTTGTCACTGTTAGATATGTGGGGGGGAAATTGTATTTATGTACTTCTCCTCTTAGAACATATAGATAACATTATTAATATAGCAATTTGACAAAGGTTAATTTCTTAATGGCACATAAACAATTCTTCCCTTGTCTCTTCTAGGTTCAGTTTTTATAATTGGTTCAGTTTTTATAATTCTCCTTAGTTCAGTTTTTATAATTCTCCAATTCTAATTCCTACCAACCACATGTCCTGCTGTAGTGTCATTGTTTATTATAAAGTTTACTGAATTTTTATTCTAAAATATTATATACTCATATCAGAAAATTTAGCAAATAGGGAGGGGAATTATTCATAGTCCCATCATCCATCTTTCTGGTGTACTTCCATCCTACCTTTTATTTTTGTGTAGCGGTTTTTACTGTTTTCCATAATGAAAACTGTAGTACTTGCAATACAATTATATACCCTTTTTTTTTCCACTTAATGTTTTTCTCTATTTTTACATAGTTATTTTCCCCAGCTGTTACATGGTTTTCATAATCATCCTTTTTAGTGACATATTACATTCTACTGATGGTTTATTCCATGGTTTATTATATCAGTCTTTATTGATGGACACTTTTTACCAGTTTGTTTATTACTGTTATGTAAATATTTTGGGGTATATTATTTACAAAATGCATTTTGGGCAGTTTACCGTAAGGAGTTTCTTATGCAAGAGGGTATGAATATTTTTGAGGTTTTTATTATATATACTTAATACTTTGCAAAGACATTTTAGAAATTTGGGCTTCTATTGGAGATACAGCATGTACCATTTCACCATATACTCATTAACAGGAATGTTCAAATATTTTTTCTGTTTTAATAAAGCAAGTATAATTGTGACTTATTTTGAATAGAGCCTAATGTTTCTTGATAGTTTAATAAAAACTTAGTTATATTTAATTAAATTTTATTTTTCATATGGAATATCTGCTTTTAAATGATTTGACCTTTTAGCTCTTATAGAGCAAATTTAAGCATCTTGGGACTCAGGAAGTCCAACCATGTATATGTTATTAATGGCAGAAATGATTAATTTCTAGTGACTTCAAAGGAACATTAATTTTTATGATTTCTGAGTTTCACAAAACTGAATTATGGTGTATTATGTTGCTATTTATAAAATATATATATATATCAAACCAAAGAAATAGATAGGAGCTTATTTTACTTTAGTTGCATTTGTAAGAAAAATAGCTTTTAGCATTTGGAATTGTTAATATACTGAAAAGTTACTGATATCTCATCTTTTCCTTTTCCCAGGCATTTTGTCTTATTTAGCTGACAGACCACCTCCTCAGTATATTCACCCTAATTCCATAAATGTTGATGGTAATACAGCATTGTCTATCGCCAATAACCCTTCAGCGCTAGATCCCTATCAGTCCAATGGAAATGTTGGATTAGAACCAGGCATTGTTTCAATAGACTCTCGCTCTGTGAACACACATGGTGCCCAAAGTCTTCATCCCACTGATGGTCATGAGGTGGCCTTGGACACAACAATCACCATGGAGAACGTCTCTAGGGTCACCAGCCCGATCTCTACAGATGGAATGGCAGAAGAGCTGACGATGGATGGTGTTGCAGGCGAGCATACCCAAATCCCAAATGGCTCCAGAAGTCATGAACCTCTGTCTGTGGACTCTGTGAGCAGCAACCTTGCAGCAGAAACTGTAGGACATGGTGGTGTGATACCCATGCATGGGAACGGCCTGGAGCTCCCTGTGGTTATGGAGACAGACCACATTGCAAGTCGGGTCAACGGGATGTCTGACAGTGCCCTCAGTGACTCCATCCACACCGTGGCCATGAGCACCAACTCTGTAAGCGTGGCACTCTCTACCTCACACAACCTCGCCTCCCTAGAGTCTGTTTCCCTCCATGAAGTTGGCCTAAGCCTAGAACCTGTGGCTGTCTCCTCCATCACCCAGGAGGTTGCTATGGGGACAGGTCATGTAGATGTTTCTTCAGACAGTCTTTCTTTTGTACCACCTTCACTGCAAATGGAAGACTCCAATTCAAACAAGGAAAATATGGCAACCTTGTTTACAATTTGTGAGTGTGCTTAGCCTTTTTCTTTTGGAGATATTGATAGAAAGGGTCATCATCCTTAACAGGTTTAGTCGCAAAGTCAGGTGTTAATTACGGGAGTGTAGAAAGTAACTAGACTTTGAAACTTCTATTTGCCTGTGTATTGTCCTTTGTGTTAATGTGGTGCCTTTTTCTCACATAAGCCAAGTGATACATAGACATTCTGTTGGTTCTTAAAAAATCTTCCTGAAGTAAGGAAACAGTCATTTCTGTATTTTACAGATAAGCTTAGCCTAGTAATACTTATTTCCCAAGGTTTCACAGAGTTAATTATATAAGTAAATTTCAGTAAGGTATTCTGTGTGACCTGCCATGCTCTTTTTCTACATAAGACAAATTTATTAGATCATGTGTAATTTTTCATCCCTGTGGAAAAATGTAAGTGGATACAAGTAAAATTTTTGGGTTTTTTTTTGCTCAGAATGCATATAAATTACCATAGTTTGGCAGGTAAAAGTTCTTTTTATGGGGCAACAGTAACAAAAGCAATATAAAAAGTCGAGTTGTTGGTGTCACTACCGCTTCATTCACCCAGTAAACATGCTGAGTGCTAGCAGGCACCAGCCTCTGTACTAGATGCAGCATAAAAATAATCTGCGAGAGGCTTTAAGGAACCTACAGTCTGAAGGGAAGCACAGGCTAGTGAACAGGCTATTGCGTTATGGTATACTGAGTGGAAAGGTGGCATTAAGTGTATGGTGCTAAAGAAGCCTGAGCTGGGAGCGTCTCACCAGACTGTGGAAAGTGCAGGGAAGACTACATATGTGTTAACACAGACCTGAAGAGCAGACATGTCCAAAGTGGAGAATCAGGAGGAACAGTGTGCCCCGTGGGAACTGGCACCTGTAGTTTGAAAGAATTGTGAGTGGTTCAGGATTGCTGAAGCATAAAACAAGTGGAGAGGGATTTCCCTGGTGGTCCAGTGGTTGGGACTCTGAGCTTCCACTGCAGGGGGCACAAGTTCGATCCCTGATCGGGGGCTAGAATCCTACATGTGGTGCGGTACAACCAAAAAAATACAACCCTCCCCGCCTCAAAAAAAAAAAAAAAAAAAACAGAGGTGGGGAGAGGGGTATGTGATGAGAGAAGTAGGGGCCAGCACACAGAGGGTCTTCAAAGAGCAGACAGGGATTTTGAGGAGGGAGGGTTGGGATAGGGGTTCTGCTGTGGTGTGAGGGTAGCAGGCTTGTTAGTGGCAGAGAGGTAAAGATGCCATGGTTTAAGTGCAAGGTCATGGTATTCCAATCTAGAATATAGATAATGATGGAAAAAGTGGAAAATATTAACAGAAAACTGAATAGATCTTGTTGATTGGGTGAAGTTGGAGGAGAGAAGGTTTAAGGAGAAATTACTGGTTTCTGGCTGGGAAACTAGGTGGATAGTGACCATTCCTTAGGATGATGAACGATGGAGGTGGAGTGGTTTTTTTTTTGGCTGCCCTTGATCTTCCTTACTCCGTGAGGTCTTTCTAGCTGTGGGCAGTGAAGGCCACTCTTGGTTGCGGTGTGTGGGCTGCTCACTGTGGCTTCTCTTGTTGTGAGGCACGGGTCCTAGAGCGTGGGCCTCAGTCTTTGAGGCCCATGGACTTAGGTGCTCCGAGGCATGTGGAATCTTCCTGGATCAGGGATCAAAGCCATGTCCCCTGCACTGGTAGGCAGGTTCCTCCTCCGGACCACCAGGAAGTCCCTTGTTTTGTTTTTGATGCGTGTAGGTGAGTCCAGTGTCAGACATGTTGATTTCAGTATCCAGTGATACCTAGAGATGTCGGGTGAGAACTTGAGTCTGGAGCTCAGAGATCTATCCGGAAATATTCAGGAATCCTCAGCATTAAGGTGTTAATCATAGCCATGGAAGTGAGGTGAGATCCTATCCTAGTTAATTGTGTGGAATGACAAGGCTAGGTATGCTAAGGTACAGTGGCAGAGGAAGAGCTTCTAAAGTAAGTTGAACAGGATGGTCAGGAAAGTAGGAGGCTTCTGGTGCTACTGAAGCCAAACCGTGGGGAGACCTTTCGTGTTAACCCTTTAAAGTCTCAAATTTATAATTTTAAAATAATTCAGGATTGTAATTAATGTATAGTCATTAATTGAGGAGAACGTAAGAGGTGGTTTAAGTCAGTCTATTTATCCTTCTGCGGGGAGGGTCTACATCTAGCGTCGTGTGGGATCCTCGTCCCCTGACCAGGGATCAGACTTGTGCCCCCTGCAGTCAAAACCTGTCGTCTTACCCACTGGACTGCCAGGGACGTCTCCTGTTGATCCTTTTTCAAGTGGGCAAGTGGAACCTCTTGCTTCTGAGTGTTTTTCAGAAGAAATGTAATTCACATACACATTTAGTGTATGGTTTTTAATATAATGGTGGTTTTTAGTATAATGACAAGGTTGTAGTGACAACAATCACTACTATCTAATTCAAAAATTTTTGTTACTTCATAAAGAAACCTTGTTAGCAGTTGCTCTTACCTCCACTCCCCATTCTCAGGTAACCACTAAACTGCTTTATCTATGGATTCGCCTAGTCTAGACATGTCATATAAATGGAATCCTACTGTATATGGCTGTGCCTGGCTTCTTTCCCTTAGCATAATGTTGTGATGGCTTATCCACGTTATAGCATGTATCAGAATAATATTCCATTGTATGGATATTCCACATTTTGTTCATCCATTTATTTTTCATGAACATTTTGTTGTTTCTCCTTTTTGACTATTCAGTGCTGGTATGAACATTCACATACAGGTTTTTGAATGAACGTATGTTTTTAATTCTTGGATATATATGGGATTGAAATTCCTCTTTTTGAGGAATCGCCAGACTGTTTTCGAAAGTAGCTGCACCATTTTATATTCCCAGCATCAGTGTATGAAGGTTCCAGTTTCTCTACATCTTTGCCAAGATTTCCTTTTTTTTCTAGTAATAATTGAATTTTATTTGTAAAGAAAAAAAAAAATGTGTATTTATAGCAGTCATAGTAGGTGTGAAATGGCATCTCATTGTTTTAATTTGCATTTCCTTAATAACTAATGATGTTCAGCATCTTACATGACTTATTCACCATTGGTATTCTCTTTGAAGGAAGCCTATGACCCTTTTTTTGTCATATGAAATCTGAATCTCCTTTGTTTGAAGAGTTTTAACATGGTTTATAATTAGGAGCATTGGAGAATAAGTCCTCATAGAGTGTAGGGGATCTCTAGTCTGATTTTAAAGAATTTTAAATCAAGTAGTACTTGAAGAAGTAACGTATTATTACTACTTTGGCTAAATATGAAAACTTTAACTGATATTTTACGCCATTTAACTGGTAATTTCTAATAGGTTGTTTAGGGGAATAAAGGCGCCTAGAAGACTGTGGTTCTACGTATTTCAGCTGTTTTGTGAATGAATTTGGAAAATTTGAACAGTCATTGACGAAATAGGGTCATGAATACTACTCCTTATCAAGGAGAAAGGAAAGTAAAGAGCAAAAAAGATTTGTGGAGGAGGACACTCCTGAGCTTGTAAACGTGAAGTTACAATAAGCATAGAACAATGTATGAAGTCAGCATTGTTTTTTTGACAATACAAAAAGAAAGACCATATGAACAATAAGAAATTAAGAATGTTAAGCAAATATGTCTGCAAGAGTATGATCCTACCTGCTGTCCTGAAGAGCAGACTGCGTATTTTCTTTGTCTTAAGAACCTGTCATCCAAACGTGGTCAGCCAGTTTGTTAACAGTGAAGCAGGAGCGAGCGGTGGTGTCAGCGTCTCTGACTGCGTTGTGCTGTGTTGTCACTGCATCACCGACAGCGTTTCAGCTCAGTTTCCTCTCAGAGTTTGGTAGACTCTGAATCTTTTCGACTTCAGAACATCATATCTGAAGGAATTACTTGTCCACTTAATGTAAGAAATGACACACTTGATTCTTGAAGTAATGTGTTATTTTTTGATCAGTGTTTTTCTTATGCACTGAATAGGAAACTTGTCCATTTGTAGTAAAAAAAAAAAAATCGAATCTTGCTGAAGAAGGATATGAGTGGGTATACATGTACGTGTAATAAAGTGGCCCTTTGATCAGAGCATTTCTCCTAGAACCCTGCTTCATACTGGTTACATTTTAATAATTCACATTTAAATAAAGCAGGTGGTCTTTGATCTGTCTGCTGGAACTGACCCCATTTATGTCTCACATTTGTCATCTGCAGGGTGCACTCTCTGTGACCGAGCCTATCCCTCAGACTGCCCTGATCACGGACCGGTGACTTTTGTTCCTGACACTCCAATAGAGAGCAGAGCCAGGCTTTCTCTCCCAAAGCAGCTTGTTCTCCGCCAGTCAATTGTGGGAGCAGATGTTGGTAAGACCCTGGGAACCATAAAACTTGATCAAAGTCTCTTCTTCCTTTGTAGGGAACACTTGTAAAAGTGGATGTGTATAATTTAGAGATTACTTGCTTGATCCAGAAGTCAGTGTATGGCTGAATATTTATCCTTTTATGGAATACTTGTCCAGTGGTGATAGCACTAAATCAGGTTGAACACTTTATTGGAAAAGTTCCCCTTTCTTAGGATCAGGATTGAATAGAGAAGAGAATCCTCCTCAAAGGCTGAATCTTTGAAGACTTGGCTTGTATTTTCAGCTGTATCATCCACTGTCAATTATCATGACAAATCACTCCTTGAAACTTAGTTTCTTTTATAAAACCTGGAAAATTTACCATTTATAACTTTTTATTACCAAAAATACTTTCTGTCAATGTTTATAAATTGCTTAATACTCCTTAGGAAAAGGGAGTAAGAAATACAGACTGCCACGGTATGCTTATCCATACTGGAATGTAACGTGGTATCTGAATCTTTGTGCCATTCTTTGAAAATACGATACTAGACTCATTGTTCTTTCAGGTGTAGCTTAGGCATCAGTCAGTTGAAAGCATTAAACCACCTAGGTAATAAAGAGCAGTGCTTTAAGCACAAATGATCTTAGAAGTTTGATTTATTTTGTAGTAATTGCTTTACTTTTTTATAATAGAGTAGTGTTGTCTGATCCTTTTTATGTATCAACTTTGAGGGACATGGTTCCTTGTGTATAAACATTGGTTCAGGAATTTCTGATACTGCTTCTTAATCTGCATATTTCTCCTGAGCCCAGTCCAATCTGTTCATTACTTTTTCCTTATTTATAGAATAGAACCCATAAGACGTACCTACCTTTCAGGAGTGCTAGAATATCAGCAGTTCATAGATTCATGGAAAATAAGACTCTTGGCATGAGTTAAGCTACTGTCTTCTCTATCCTATTAGACGTTTAAATCACTGTGTAGTTGGTGTCCTTCCACTGATAGGTGTGTGGACTGGAGAAACCATCCCTGTTCGGACTTGCTTCGGGCCTCTCATTGGCCAGCAAAGTCACTCCATGGAAGTAGCAGAATGGACAGACAAGGCGGTTAATCATATCTGGAAGGTCAGTGTTTTTGGAAATTTTCTGTGACTTTTGGATGCTTTTAGAGTAATGAAGTAGTTAAAAGCGATGTAAAAGTCAAACTTAGCCAAGATTCATACAGTGTCAGTCATCCATCAGTCATTGAATACTACTTTCTGTTCTTGGTAGCCAAATTTTAATACATAGCAAAATGTCAGATATTGAATATAGAAGATAAACTGTTTTAGTCTCCATTTTGTTAGTAACCCAATGACTGCTCATTTTTATTACTTGTGGCAGCTCAGGCTTTGGACTTTGTTTATATGTTGAAAGTCTTATTTTGTAATCAGCTAAAGCATTCAAAGATTTACCTAGGGAAACAATTCTAGACTTGGAAGCTAAGATTATTTCTCTAGTTTTCTAATGAAAGGGGCTGAAAACTTAAGTTTCTGATATACACACCTGTTCCTATAACATGTTTATATAGAATCTTAGTAGTTTGGGAATGATGCTTGTTAACGTTGAATTAAGGCGGAAATGGGTCTTGTGATAGTTGGAGAGGTGAAGTGCCACTGGCATTGGGGACTTTAGTTGTGTTGTCCAGACGAGAACACAGGAATGCTAGGTTGACTGGAGAAAAAAATAAGAGGTGGTTCTCTGACCTTAATGTCCATTTGTGTGGTGGGTGATGAAGACAACTAGAGTTTTTAATGTCTATTCCAGTCAAGCCAAAATGTGACTAATCAAGAGCAACATGATTCTGTATACTGAGCACTAACTGTAGATCTCTAGTGGTCTTTATTGCTGGAAATAGGGTGATTGGTGAAATGAAAGACACGTGAGAGGACAGCCATGTGTTTTCACACTGGCTAGGAAAGCTGGTACCTACTGCAAAGTAAATGAGATTATTGCAAGAACTTGTCAGTTCATTTGATGTGTATGTTTGCCTTCTGTTGGCAGATATACCACAATGGTGTCCTAGAATTCTGCATCATTACAACTGACGAAAATGAATGTAATTGGATGATGTTTGTGCGCAAAGCCAGGTGAGATGCAATAAATAGTTATGATTTGGATATTTTTCAGTAGGAAACTTTGAATGCAATAGGAAAGAATTGAAGAATCCAATGACAGTGATATCTGAACATAGCTTTAAAGCCTAAGGCTTTTAATTTTCTTCACTCCAGTAGTTGTTGACTAATGGTGATTATAAATTAAAATATAAGAAATTATCCCTTTTTTATGAGCAGCTTGTTCAATTACCAGTGCAATAAAAAATGATACAGTTACCATTGAATTTTTGAGTAGGTTCCTTTTCTTTATATTGGCTATTGGTCAACCCCTTGGGCTTCTCAGGCAGCGCTAGTGGTAAAGAACCTACCTGCCGGTACAGGCGACATAAGAGATGCCAGTTTGATCCCTAGATCAGAAAGATCCCCTGGAGGAGGGCATGACAACCCCCTCCAGTATTCTTGCCTGGAGAATCCCCATGGACAGAGGGGCCTGGAGGGCTACTGTCTGTAGGGTCGCACAGAGTCAGACACAACTGAAGTGACTTAGCATGCACACATACAATCAACCCCTTAGGCTGCTGTGTTAATTCTGTCTATTTCTGTGTCTTTGTCATAGTGTTTTAAGGCTTCATTTTACTTACTTTTCTTCTAGCAGTAGACTAGAGTGTTTCTGACTATAAAGAGCAATGAGGTGATATACTGAAGTAAGAGTTCTGTTTCTAAACAAGTTAACCCTAACAGGTAGTATAGGTAATTAGAGAAATGACCTAGAGAAATAGTACATCTAAGTTTTCATGTAAGATTTCACTATAGGGATATGATATATTTAGTATATATTTCAAAATTAATATGCTTGATGGTCATTCCCTGGATGGGGAACTGAGATTCTACAAGCTATGCAGTGTGGCCCCCAAAAAATTTTTAAGTAAATAAATAATAAGATAAAATTAATATGTTTGATTTGTTAAAGGAATCGGGAAGAACAGAATTTGGTGGCTTATCCCCATGATGGAAAAATCTACTTCTGTACTTCCCAAGATATCCCTCCTGAAAATGAACTGCTTTTTTATTACAGCCGGGATTATGCTCAGCAGATTGGTAAGTTTATATATAAGATTTGTTTGTCATGAATCTAACACAGTAAAAATACCAAGGATCAGTAGTATAGTTTTGGTAATGATTTATGTGTAAGCAGAACACCCCACTCCAGCATTCTTGCCTGGAAAATCCCGTGGATGGAGGAGCCTGGTGGGCTAAAGTCCATGGGGTCGCTAAGAGTCGGACACGACTGAGCGACTTCACTTTCACTTTTCACTTTCATTCATTGGAGAAGGAAATGGCAACCCACTCCAGTGTTCTTGCCTGGAGAATCCCAGGGACGGAGGAGCCTGGTAGGCTGCCGTCTATGGGGTCGCACAGAGTCGGACACAACTGAAGTGACTTAGCAGCAGCAAAAGCAAACCACATACCTGTGTGTATGTAAAAGCAAAATATTAACCTTACGATAGAAGTGTTAAGATCTGTGAAATTCTTCATATGCTGAAGAACCAGGCAGCCATACCAGCCAGGCAGCATGAACTTTGTGTTAGGACTTTGGGGAATTTGCAGTTCCTGGGTTCCTTTTCGAACCGTTACAGTTTTAGGTTCATAAAGGACATGCTGTGAGTTGATTTAACCGTCATAGTCTCTTTCTTTGCGCTGTGTCATAATGACAAGTGATGACACTCCGTCCCCTTTCTGATGTCTGTGTCAGAAGCGTTCTCTGTCCATTTTCACTGTAATAAAACTTCTGCCCCGCCCCCCACACACACAAGAGTTCGTGTGTAACAAAATTTTCAGTTTATTGCCTTGGAAGATGCCTTAAAGTTTAGTATTTACCAGGTCTTCCCTATGTGCCCGACACACTATTTGAGATGCTGGGACTAGAGCATTGAACAAGATTTGTTTAATTCTACAGGTAGTGGGCAAGCTGGAAATTTTGATAGAAGGGAAAATTAGAAGCAACAATCACTAAGTTTTAAAATTGAAGTAAGTACATTGAGTAATTTTATTTTTAAGGTGTTCCTGAACACCCAGATGTGCATCTCTGTAACTGTGGCAAGGAGTGCAGTTCCTATACTGAGTTCAAAGCCCACCTGAGCAGCCACATCCATAACCACCTTCCTAGCCACGGCCACAGCAGCAGCCATGGGCCAAGCCATAGCAAAGAGAGGAAGTGGAAGTGCTCCATGTGCCCCCAGGCTTTTATCTCTCCTTCCAAACTTCACGTCCACTTTATGGGTCACATGGGTATGAAGCCCCACAAGTGCGATTTCTGTAGCAAGGCTTTCAGTGATCCCAGCAACCTGCGGACCCATCTTAAGATACACACAGGTAAGCTGTCCTGGACCATGAAGTGGGATTTTGAAAAATTAGAAATTGGTAAGGGCGTGGCAGCAAGACAAGTTTTCCAAATAGGGTTGAGATTAGATGTTAGAGAATTGGCTGGCTGACAGGAGGACTTCATTGGGTCATGAATTGTGTGGAATAACTGCCTCCTCAGAGAATATTACTAAGTTGCTCCATCTTCCAGGTGGCCTAGTCATAGTTTGAAGGTGACTGGGAAAATGCAGTTAATAATCAGGGAGTTCATCTATGTGTTTGGACCTGAAGGTAATTCTTCAGAAACAGCTAGAGCGTACTATTAGAGGTCACCCCTGTCACTAGCCAGAGCCAGTTTCTGTCCTTTGAATATTGTTTGTTGAATACCACTAGAATTTATTGAGTTTCTATTTTCTAAACTCCATGCACACCAAACCCTTTCTCTTAGCTGTAAGGTTTTATCATATGCACTGTAACAATAACTGGTTTAGTTTGGTTTTCTTGGTTGGGTCATTTTCTCCAAAGCTTTGAAGGTAAAATTCTTCCTTATCCTTTTCCATTAAGACTGAGTAGTTCCAGCAGAGTGTGTGTGGCCCACAAACCTTAAGATTCGGAATGGCTTATAAGAAAAGGTTTGCTAACCCCTGACTTAGAGTAACTTTTTTTCTGCATTCTTAAGATTTTATTTCATCCTTGGTTTATGAAGACATGTATTTTATTTAAAAAAGAAAACTAAAATTTAGGTTGTAAAAATGTTTGCTTATGGACAAGTACTAGAATTCTTGAGGTCTTTTTTTTAAAAAAAAAAAAAAGATTGAATTAAGTTAGGCACTAGGATTATAAGTGATTTTTTTCCCCCAGAACTTGTATCGTGTGTTAGCTGTAAACAGTAAAGAGTGTGTGTGTAGATAAGCAGTCATAGGTCAGGTTTGTTAGCTTCACTAGCTTTAGTCGCAGCATATAATTCAGTGGCTCTGAGTGGCTCTAGGTAGACAGTCCTAGAATGTGAGGTTCCAGGTACCAGTCAATTCTGTTTTATTCCTGCCTCTGCCACATACCTGTACAATGTGTCTCTCCATGCCGAGAGTGCTCTTGGCACTTTGATTCACAGTGTGATCATTCGGGTTAATATGCAGGTCAGAAGAACTACAGGTGTACTTTGTGTGACAAGTCTTTCACCCAGAAGGCTCACCTGGAATCCCACATGGTCATCCACACGGGGGAGAAGAACCTCAAGTGTGACTACTGTGACAAGTTGTTCATGCGGAGGCAAGACCTCAAGCAGCACGTGCTCATCCACACGCAGTGAGTGACCTGTAGCTGACCATTGCTCAGGCGATGAATGGGGGCTTGTGTGTGCCTGCTCACTGTCTCTCTCCCGCCATGGCGCCTGTAGCTGTCTCCTGTGTTCCACACAGCCTGTGTTCTCTGACCACACAGATTGTGTTCCGACCACATAGGTCACAAAGCTAAGGTTCTCGTTTATCCTGGAAGAGTTTATGTGCTTGCTTTGTTTTCTTATTTTCACTTCTACTCTATTTCCTTTTTTCTTTTATATTTTTGAAACATACTTTCATTTGATTAACAAATTTTTAAGTACCTCCTTGAAGTTCAGCAATTTGCTAAATGGTGAAAATACAAAGATGAGAATGGTCCTTGGATTTAAAGAGCTCAGAGGCCATTAAGAGAAACAGAAGAGTAAATACTTGCCATGCTGTGTTGCAGATGTTAGAGTAAGTGTAGGATCCTGAAAGACTATAGAAGAGGGTTACCTCGCCCAGTCTGTGAGTATCCTGAGAAAGCTTCCTGGTAGTTGGAGCTAAGTGTTAAGGTAAATTAGAGTTATTCAGGGAATAGTCTGCTAGACAGACGAAACGGGGTATGTAGAAACATGAATGTGAAAAGGACTATGAAATGAAAGTGGTTCTCTATAGTGAGAGCACCCCATGTATGTGAGAGCAGTAGCGGGAGGCAGCAGCCAGTAATGAAGAGCCTTTTATCCAGTTCAAAATTAAATTTCATTCTGGGAATAATGGAGAGTCATAGGGGCATTTTTCCTCCCCATGTACCAGGAATTACCCTGCTTTGTGCGTGTGTGTGCATGTGCGTATTTTCGTTATGGTATATAACACATAAATTTTTCTGTCTTAACCCTTTTTAAGTGTGTAGCTCAGTGATGTTAAATGTATTCACATTCTTGCACAAGCATTGAAGGATTTTAAGGGAAAGAATGTCATGGTGAGATGTCTGTTTTATAGAGACTACTCTGGCAGCAGGCCAAGGGGGTGGAAGGAGGAGAAGGCCAAATATTGGACAGCTCGTTAGGAATTTATTGCATGAATCCAACTGTAATTAATTGTCCAGGCTGTGTTATAGTTACAGTGACAAATAGAAGAGAGCAGGTTCTGTGGTCCTTCGCTTTTAGCAAGTGTTAGAAGAGGGAGAAAACATTAGCTTGTATTTTATTTAGAAATACATCAAAAATGGAACCTTTATTCTTTTTTTTATTTTTTAAATTTTATTTTATTTTTAAACTTTAAAATATTGTATTAGTTTTGCCAAATATCGAAATGAATCCGCCACAGGTATACATGTGTTCCCCATCCTGAACCCTCCTCCCTCCCCCTCTCCCTCCCCATACCATCCCTCTGGGTCGTCCCAGTGCACCAGCCCCAAGCATCCAGTATCGTGCATCGAACCTGGACTGGCGACTCATTTCATACGTGATATTATACATATTTCAATGCCATTCTTCCAAATCTTCCCACCCTCTCCCTCTCCCACAGAGTCCATAAGACTGTTCTATACATCACTGTCTCTTTTGCTGTCTCGTACACAGGGTTATTGTTACCATCTTTCTAAATTCCATATATATGCGTTAGTATACTGTATCGGTGTTCTTATCATGGGTTTTAGATAAATATTTTGTTTTTGTATCAGCTCTTTTATCTGATTTGTAATCACAGTGCAACCTGAAACACTAAAATACCAAAGGAGTCTGGATCTACATTCCTGACTCTCAGAATGACCTTTTAAAACAAAGTTTTCATTAAGTGGTTTCATTATTAGTATGAAATTTTAGAAATTAGATACATTAATTATCAAATTTTATATATAGTTTTACATAGTTGGAACTGAAAGAGCTCTCTGGGGTCATTTAGTCTAGCTGCTTATATTAGCTTGAGCTGCCACATCAAAATACCATAGACTGAGTGGCGGCTTAAACAAAAGAAATTTATATTCTTAAACTTCTGGAATCTGAAAGTTGAGACCAGGGTGCCAGCATGGTTGGGCTCTGATGAGGGCCTTCTTCCTGGCTTCCTTCTTGTTATGTGCTCAGGTGGAGGAGAGAGTGGACAAGCTCTGATCTCTCTTTCTCTTCTTCTGAGGATATAACCCCATCATTGGGGTCCCATCCTCATAACCTCATCTAAACCGTAGGTCCCTACCTCCAGCTCCCATCGCGTTATGAGCTGAAGCATCAGCATACCAATTTAGGTATTCAGCCCCTAGCACTGCTTTTGATAGTCACTTGGGAAATGTGAGAAACAATGATTGGTCTAAGGCCCCACCTCCAGGGATTCTGATTTAGCTGATCAGGGGCAGAGCCCTGGCCTTAGTATTTTTAAAAAGCTCGCCAAGTGGGTCTAAGGTTCAGTCAGGGTTGAGTGCCCCATTTTATCTGTTTAACATGTTGGATTTTCATTAAGAAACAGCGTTCAGATGCTCAAAAAAAGTTAAAAAATTCGTACTCTGTATGATCCCCAAGTTTCTTGTCAGCTCTAAGATGTCTGGGCCAGGGTTATTACTCCAGCCTTGACACTGCTGACGTCTTGAATTGGATACTTCTAGGGGCTACTGTTAACACTATAGTTAGATACCATTATGTTGGTCAGTTGGCAAACATTTTCAAATTTGAGTCTTCCAGTTAGTAAGAATGTGGGGCAACAGGAGCTCTGAAATGGCTGTTGATGGACGTGTATATTGATACAACAGCGTTGGAAAATAGCGTAGCATCATTGTGGTAAAATTGAAGGTGTGCATATCCTTGGATCCAGCTGTGCCTCTCCTGAGTATATGCCCTAGAGGAACAGACCCACATACCGGTGTAGAAATGTTCACATAGCAGTCTTGCCTATGGTGTTAAAAAACAAAACCCCCAGAGTACCCATTAACAACAGAGCCAGCGCCACAACCAAGTTGTGGTATATTGGTAAGTAGCCTCCTGCCATGGAAGCAACTTGACTGAATTTCAAAAAGAAGCAAAAACACAAAAGAGATACATACAGTACAATCCCATTTACCTAGAATTCTAAAACAGGCAAAATCAGTCTGTGCTGTTTAAACTGCACGCATGTCTTATGGCTGTTCTATATGATACATCTCCTATAGAGAAGTTTGATTCTAGTTGGGTAGAGCTTCTCAAACAAAGGTCTTGAGGTTGTGCAGAGTAAGTGTGTGCCTCAGTTGTTTTTGTAACCCCAAATCAAATGTTTTGTTTTGTTTTTTCCTTGTGTTCCTCTTAGAGAACGCCAGATCAAGTGTCCCAAGTGTGACAAGTTGTTCTTGAGGACAAATCACTTAAAGAAACATCTCAATTCACATGAAGGAAAACGGGATTATGTCTGTGAAAAATGTACAAAGGCTTATCTAACCAAATATCATCTCACCCGACACCTAAAAACCTGCAAAGGGCCCACCTCCAGTTCATCAGCACAGGAGGAGGAGGAGGAAGATGACTCAGAGGAGGAAGAGCTGGTGGACTCGGTGGGGACAGAGGACTGTCGCATCGGCAGTGCTGTGTATTCAGCAGATGACTCTCTCTCTGCACATAAATAGAAAGAAGCTGACTATTCTGGATGGAAAATGCAAAAGGGAAAAACACATAACCAGTTATTCACTACAGTGGTTTTTATATAAAATAGTTTGATTCCTTCCAGCCAACAGTCAAAACAGACTAAATGGGAATGGATAAAGCACTTATAGAAGAGTATCCTAATGAAAACACTTTTAAAAATATTGAGAATAGAGCACGTGTCCTCTTTTTAAGTGGTGTATGGGGAGGCAGGTGTCAGGTTTGGGGATCTGTTCTTTATTTACGTGATAATCTGGGTGATAACATGCCCAACAAATCAGATTTATTTTAAATTCTTTCATTATTTCGTTTTTCTCCCAACCCATTGATTTGGTAGCAACCGTTGACTTGGTCCCTGCGTCACAGTCGTCCTGATTGTGGTTCTGGTATTACGTTTTATGCAGACTTGTGACTTAAACACATCCCGGAATGGATTGAAACGTAACAGTGTAAGCTTGTTACTCTGACGGCGGTTCACAGATTTAAAGCACCACCTGCCTTCATCTCTCCTGGCTGCTGGGGAGTTTAGGGTAGATCTTGCTTCCCAGAATTTCACAGGTACCTAGAGGGCAGGTGAGAAAGGAGCAGCCAGGCAGCAGGCACTAATGGAGAGAAGAAAAGGAGAGGCGCCTGGGCCACTGTCCAGAGTGCTTCTGTCACGTGCTCTGATGGAAGCTGGGGTGAGAGACCCGATTGCTGTTCCTTAGAGGTCTTTGAAGGTTTCGACACATCTCTCTCCAGTGAAGCCTCGAGCACCCGGGCAGAGTATCTGGAGGTCTAACAAGCCAAGTAACGCCTGTTGCGTTGTCTCCTGATAGCAAGGACATGTGGACCAACTGACAGAGAGGTACCTTGGCCCATGGAAAGAAGGAGGGAGTGATCCTTTCTATCTGGCTGATTCTCTGAAAAGGATCAAGACACCGTTAAAATGTTGCCAGCTCAGAATGAGAAGACATGTTGGTGTGTTTGCAAGGTTAGGCGCTCCCAGTTGTCTGTGGTGAAGGACCTCATCAGTTAAACACTGTGGATTCCAGAGGGTTTGGAAGGTGCAGAAGGTCAAATGGTCACCACGTGGATGTATTTTCAGGGTTCCAGCTTAATTCACCTACCCATCTGATCTGTCATCTGGTTTTTCTCATGTATAGCCTGCTTTCAGCAAGAAGCAAACATCCTGAAGTCAACGGTTGATGGAACATGCTCTCCTGCTCTAAGGCACAACCTCTGGGCTGGAGTGGAGAGGACTCTGGTGGGAAGGTTTTGCTGCTAATGTATTTATGGAATGAATGTATTTCATTCAAATCTGTATTCCTCTAGGAAGGATTAAAATAAAACCTTTTTAAAAAATACCTCTTGTAATCTCATTTTGTGGAAGGAGAAGATTGAAGCTTTTACAGGAAAATGAGGTCCAGCTTGAGTTTTTCTAAGGTCAGAAGCTGGAGAAAGTATTTCCTAACTACCTTAGCTTTGAAATTAAATTTTAGAATGCTTGTGCAAAACAGTGCTTAGATAAATCGTGCTTCCTGCATCTCCAGCTCTTGTCCCTGCCCTCTTCCTTCCTTAGGTAGTGCCTCTTCTTTGCTGCCTCCATGGAGAAGTACAGGTCTGCAGTTGAGGGAGTGGGTGAGGTGGTGTTGGTTAGAGGTGGCTGTCAACATGAGGTCATGAGCTGCCGTTAGGGAGCTCTGGTGGGGCTGAGACAACGCCACGTTCAGCTTCCAAGCTGGGAAAGGTGTCCTAGCGGCAGCCACTCCTGTCCCCAGGAAGCCACTGGTGCTGGAGCTCCAAGTGCCCTTTCTCTCTTTGACTCCTGCTGAGTTAAACTTCATCATCTCCAGATGCTGGTTGGAATGCTGCCCAAGATAGTTAAAAGTGTTCGTTGATCAGTCACATCTGACTCTTTGTGACCCCATTGATGGTAGCCTGCCAGGTTCCTCTGTCCATGGACCTCTTCAGGCAAGAATACTGGAGTTGGTACACATTCCCTCCTCCAGGGGATCTTCTGGAGCCAGGAATTGATCCTGGGTCTCCATTGCAGGTGGATTCTTTACTGTCTGAGCCACCAGGGAAGCCCAAGATAGTTATTAAAGCAAACAAAAACAGGAGAGGATTTCTGAAAAATAGTTTAAGTGAGAATGAAGATGTTATTTCTTGCTAATGACTGTCCTTTTTTTTTTTTTTTTAACCTCTTAGACTTAAATAGCACGTTCTAAGTCTTTCTCACAAGATGAGGAAATAAGTAGCTGCCCCTTTACAAGATTTTACTCTGAGCCTTTTCTGCTCGTCACATGTCGCCTCGTCTCTTGCCGCTGTTGGGATCCAGCTGCTGTTGGGTGAATGGTCTCATGCAGAGGCAGGGTATTAAAAGGGTGGACTCCCGAGCCTGGCTGATTGTTCTCTCATCTGGGCTTTGCTGCATGATGGTCTGGAAGCGTGGTCAAGTTGTGTAACCTCCCTGTGCCTCTGTTTACTTAACTGTAAGCAGAGACTACTCATAATAGTTCGAATTTCATAGCATTGTTTGATGTTAATTCATGCAAAGGGCTGGCGCAGTGTTGCAGTTCAGTCGCTCAGTTGTGTCCGACTCTTTGCGACCCCATGAATCGCAGCACGCCAGGCCTCCCTGTCCATCACCAACTCCCGGAGTTAACTCAGACTCAGGTCCATTGAGTCGGTGATGCCATCCAGCCATCTCAACCTCTGTCGTCCCCTTCTGTCCCCCCAGTCCCTCCCATCATCAGAGTCTTCTCCAGTGAGTCAACTCTTCACATGAGGTGGCCAAAGTACTGGAGTTTCAGCTTCAGCATCAGTCCCTCCAATGAACACCCAGGACTGATCTCCTTTAGGATAGACTGGTTGGATCTCCTTGCAGTCCAAGGGACTCTCAAGAGTCTTCTCCAACACCACAGTTCAAAAGCATCAGTTCTTCGGCGCTCAGCTTTCTTCACAGTCCAACTCTCACATCCACACATGACCACTGGAAAAACCATGGCCTTGACTAGACGAAACTTTGTTGGCAAAGTAATGTCTCTGCTTTCAAGATGCTATCTAGGTTGGTCATAACTTTCCTTCCAAGGAGTAAGCGTCTTTTAATTTCATGGCTGCAGTCACCATCTGCAGTGATTTGGAGCCCAGAAAAATAAAGTCTGACACTGTTTCCACTGTTTCTCCATCTGTTTCCCATGAAGTGATGGGACCTGATGCCATGATCTTTGTTTTCTGAATGTGAGCTTTAGGCCAACTTTTTCACTCTCCTCTTTCACTTTCATCACAAGGCTTTTTAGTTCGTCTTCAGTTTCTGCCGTAAGGGTGGTGTCATCTGCATATCTGAGGTTATTGATATTTCTCCCGGCAATCTTGATTCTAGCTTGTGCTTCTTCCAGCCCAGCGTTTGTCATGATGTACTCTGCATATAAGTTAAATAAGCAGGGTGACAGTACACAGCCTTGACATACTCCTTTTCCTATTTGGAACCAGTCTGTTGTTCCATGTCCAGTTCTAACTGTTGCTTCCTGACCTGCATATAGGTTTCTCAAGAGGCAGGTCAGGTGGTCTGGTATTCCCATCTCTTTCAGAATTTTCCACAGTTGATTGTGATCCACACAGTCAAAGGCTTTGGCATAGTCAATAAAGCAGAAATAGATGTTTTTCTGGAACTCTCTTGCTTTTTCCATGATCCAGCGGATGTTGGCAATTTGATCTCTGGTTCCTCTGCCTTTTCTAAAACCAGCTTGAACATCTGGAAGTTCACGGTTCATGTACTGCTGAAGCCTGGCTTGCAGAATTTTGAGCATTACTTTACTAGGGGGTGAGATGAGTGCAATTGTGCAGTAGTTTGAGCATTCTTTGGCATTGCCTTTCTTTGGGATTGGAATGAAAACTGACCTCTTCCAGTCCTGTGGCCACTGCTGAGTTTCCCAAATTTGCTGGCATATTGAGTGCAGCACTGTCACAGCATCATCTTTCAGGATTTGAAATAGCTCGACTGGAATTCCATCACCTCCATCCACTAGCTTTGTTCATAGTGATGCTTTCTAAGGCCTACTTGACTTCACATTCCAGGATGTCTGGCTCTAGGTGAGTGATCACACCATTGTGATTATCTGGGTCGTGAAGATCTTTTTTGTATAGTTCTACTGTGTATTCTTGCCACCTCTTCTTAATATCTTCTGCTTCTGTTAGGTCCATACCATTTCTGTCCTTTATCGAGCCCATCTTTGCATGAAACGTTCCCTTGGTGTCTCTCATTTTCTTGAAGAGATCTCTAGTCTTTTCCATTCTGTTGTTTTCCTCTATTTCTTTGCATTGATCGCTGAGGAAATCTTTCTTTATCTCTGCTTGCTGTTCTTTGGAACTCTGCATTCAGATGCTTATATCTTTCCTTTTCTCCTTTGCTTTTTGCTTCTCTTCTTTTCACAGCTATTTGTAAGGCCTCCCCAGACAGCCATTTTGATTTTTTGCATTTCTTTTCCATGGGGATGGTCTTGATCCCTGTCTCCTGTACAATGTCACGAACCTCCGCCCATAGTTCATCAGGCACTCTGTTTATCAGATCTAGTCCCTTAAATCTATTTCTCACTTTCACTGTATAATCATAAGGGATTTGATTTAGGTCATACCTGAATGGCCTAGTAGTTTCCCCCACTTTCTTCAATTTAAGTCTGAATTTGGCAATAAGGAGTTCATGATCTGAGCCACAATCTGCTCCCATCAGAAGGGGGTAGAAAGAGTACCCCCTTGCTAGTGTTAGCAGTGGAGTTATATACTCTCCAATGAATGAACGTCTGGAGGTTGTAAAGACCTCACCACACTTATTCCCATAATTTGCGTTTTAAGATAACAGAATTAGAACGTTTAATCCAGAGACTGTCCTCAGGCAGGATACATTATTGTTATATAATCAGGAGCAGCTGAGAGGAGCTACCCCGTGTCCAAGGCCAGGGGCGGCGACCAAGAGGAGCTACCCAACGTCCTTCGGAAGTTAGGGGCGGCGGCTGAGACAAACTACCGCATGCCTGAGGTCCAGGCGGCGGCCGGGAGGAGCTACCCCATGCCTGAGGTCAGGGGAGGCGGCCCAGAGGAGCAACCCCACGTCCAAGGAGCGGCGGCTGCACGGGCAAAGGAGGGCTGAGAGGAGCTACTCCACGTTCAAGGTCAGGAGGGGCAGCTGTGAGGAGATACCCCTTGTCCAAGGTAAGGAGCAGCAGCTGCGCTTTGATGGAGCAGCCGTGAAGAGATAACCCATGTCCAAGGTAAGAGAAACCCAAGTAAGACGGTAGGTGTCACGAGAGGGCATCAGAGGGCAGACACACTGAAACCATAATCACAGAAAACTAGCCAATCTGATCACACCGACCACAGCCTTGTCTAACTCAGTGAAACTAAGCCATGCTGTGTGGGGCCACCCAAGATGGGCGGGTCATGGTGGAGAGGTCTGACAGAATGTGGTCCACTGGAGAAGGGAATGGCAAACCACTTCAGTTTTCTTGCCTTGAGAACCCCATGAACAGTATGAAAAGGCAAAATGATAGGATACTGAAAGAGGAACTCCCCGGATTGGTAGGTGCCCAATATGCTACAGGAGATCAGTGGAGAAATAACTTCAAAAGGAATGAAGGGATAGAGCCAAAACAAAAACAATACCCAGTTGTGGATGTGACTGGTGATAGAACTAAGGTCCAATGCTATAAAGAGCAATACTGCATAGGAACCTGGAATGTCAGGTCCATGAATCAAGGCAAATTGGAAGTGGTCAAACAGATGGCAAGAGTGAACGTACGTCGACATTCTAGGAATCAGTGAACTAAAATGGACTGGAATGGGTGAATTTAACGTCAGTGACCATTGTATCTACTACTGTGGGCGGGAATCCCTTAGAAGAAATGGAGTAGCTATCATGGTCAACAAAAGAGTCCAAAATGCAGTACTTGGTTGCAGTCTCAAAAACAGAATGATCTCTGTTCGTTTCCAAGGCAAACCATTCAATATCACGGTAATCCAAGTCTATGCCCCTACCAGTAATGCTGAAGAGGCTGAAGTTGAACAGTTCTATGAAGACCTACAAGACCTTTTAGAACTAACACCCAAAAAAGCTGTCCTTTTCATTATAGGGGACTGGAATGCAAAAGTAGGAAGTCAAGAAACACCTGGAGTAACAGGCAAATTTGGCCTTGGAATACGGAATGAAGCAGGGCAAAGGCTAATAGAGTTCTGCCAAGAGAACACACTGGCGCAGTGTTTACCATATGGCAAACACTGGCTGGTATCCCTTAGTTTTAGATTTACCAGCATAGATTTCTGTCCTAAAAATATGGCTATTTATGACCCAAGAAGTGCTGGATTTTAGTAAGACAAGTAAAACTGGCATGAATTGAGTTTTCAAGACTAAAGTCTAGAAGTTACTGACCTATCTACACACTTCCCAGTAAGCACCCTTTTAACTGTGCCTTGAGGAACATAAACGTTGCTAGAGCTATCAGCCTCTTATCAAGTATGTAAACATGTATTACCTGATCACCGAGCTGCCTCTTAGAGTCAAACACTCGAAAACATATCTTCAGGAACATGAATGGTATCTGTTGTGGGCAGAATTGTGTTCCTTCAAAGTTTGTGTTTTGAAGTTCTAACCCCAGTACCTCAGAATGTGAGAATATTTGGAGACAAGGTCTTCAAAAGAGTGATTAAATTAAAATGAGGTCCCCCAGGGCACACCTTTGGAGAAGGCAATGGCAACCCACTCCAGTTCTCTTGCCTGGAAAATCCCATGGGCAGAGGAGCCTGGTAGGCTGCAGTCCATGGGGTCGCAAAGAGTCAGACATGACTGAGCGACTTCACTTTCACTTTTCACTTTCATGCATTGGAGAAG
>NW_011494899.1:2048089-2050275 GCF_000754665.1 Bison bison bison
CAAAGAGTCAGACATGACTGAGCGACTTCACTTTCACTTTTCACTTTCATGCATTGGAGAAGGAAATGGGAACCCACTCCAGTGTTCTTGCCTGGAGAATCCCAGGGATGGCAGAGCCTGGTGGGCTGCCATCTATGGGGTCACACAGAATTGGACACAACTGATGTGACTTAACAGCAGCAGCAGGGCACACCTTTATCCAGTGTGACTTGGTCTCCTTATAGAAGAGGAAATTTGAACAGACTGGCGTGGAGGGAAGACCCAGGGCGCTCTGTGTCTGCAAGCCGAGGAGAAAGGTCTCGGAAGAAACAGCTCTGCTGGCATCTGGACCTCCGACTTTTGGCCTCCACAACTGTGAGAAGAATTTCGCTCGTTTGGGCCTCCCAGTCTTAGTTCTTTGTTGTGGCAGCCCTGGCAAAGGAAATACTGTCCACCTGAACACGTCATCGTTAGGAAGATAGCTTATGGAGGAGCAGCTGCCTGGGGAGTGATTGCAGTTTCACCACAGTTTGACAAGTCATGAGCTGCATCATGGCTGTGACAATCTGCAGTGGTGTGTTGCTGAAGCGATAGAATTGTTCCTTAGTTATTCCTTGTTTCTCTTGCGTATACACACTTGACAGTCTTGCAGCCCCCAGGCCTGTGTAGTCCTCCAACAAGGACAAATTTCTTTTCAAAACCATCTATTGGCAAACAAAACAAAACCAAAATATTTATTTATCAAGTTCTGGCCCAGATTAAAGGCATTGGAGGAGAACAGGAAAATGACCAGAATTTATGCCTTTGTCCAGAAACTCAAAGATTTGCAGAGATGTGGATGCTTCGCTAGATCACCGGAGGAAATGAGAACAGTCAGGCGTCAGGGTAGCTCCAGGCTACTAATGAGCCTCCTGGGCTCGGCAGGTGATCCTGAAGCCGTCTGAGGGAGTCTTCTGTTGGAGACCACGCAAGAGACTGATGCAGACACCTACACCTAAGGTGAGCCAGAGATGGCAAGTGTTTCAGGTACGAGAGGTCTTAAGGTCTAGGGGCAGAAGTGAAAAGAGCCATACTATGAAAAGAACAGTAAGGAAAAGTGGGTGACACAGCCTGCATGCAAGCTACACGTCTTTAAAGGCAGTCACACAAAACATTTAAGTTATTCCGTTTAGACAGAGCATATTTATATACATGAATTAGGGAGCTTGTGGAAAGCATGCTTTGCTCTTTGTATTCTCCTCTGTGTTGAACGCCCCCACTACCCATCCCCTCCCCGTGTTTTGTCCTGAGGCATAGACTGGAGTTGGGCTTTAGGGTGGGACAAACGTCAAGATCTGCTGATGGCCAGAATGAGGAGAGAAGATCACTATGGGATAAAGTACTAACTTTGGGAAAGTCTGCTTCTGGACTGAGCTATCGCTGGTCAGTAGACAACTTCCAGCCCTTCTTAGCTACCACGTTACAGGACGTTTGAGACGCATATATCTGTGGCTGTCCTCTGTGACAGCAGGAGTATATTTTAGTTTCGCATTTGTTGAGTCCTCATCAGTTCAGCTGCTTGGTCGTGTCTGACTCTTTGCAACCCCATATTATAAAAGTAGATTTTACCCTCATTTTATGGTTATTGAAAACGAAATTCAGAGAAAATTAAGATTTTCCACATTTCATATTCATTGCTTTGCTGCCTGGGAGCACTTTTTAAAAAGCACATTTTAAAATGTATGTATTTCTCCTGCAGGGATCTCTTCCATGTGAATCCACATGCTGCCATTCCCACAGCTCATGTCGGGGTGCACCACACTGCTACCTGTACTAGTTGTGTGTTTGTGCTGGGGTTGTGAAATGCACTTTTATAAGCAGAGGACACCATTATGGACCATTGCATTTAATTGGTTAGAGACATTTGGCACTCAGCTATGAAAAGTGAATTAGTTTAGAGCATGCGCGATAACATAATATTCTTTTTTTTTTTTTTTTATTTTAACTTCTTTATTAAGGTGGATACACATTCTCATATTAACAATTCTTGTGAACAAAAGCAACCAAAATAAGGCGATAGTAAGATGTGCTTCACATAAAAACAATCAAGTGGCTAAGAGGAGATCTGGCCCTGTACAACAGAAAGATTAGGAAGCAAAACGTGAATAAGTCCTATATTCCAGAAGCTACCCAAATGTGTGAGCAAAGACAGCATACCCATAATATAG
>NW_011494899.1:2052343-2080081 GCF_000754665.1 Bison bison bison
ATCTATTAGTGTCCTCTTTGATTTCTTTCACCAGTGTTTTATAGTTTTCTATATATAGGTCTTTAGTTTCTTTAGGTAGATATATTCCTAAGTATTTTATTCTCTTCGTTGCAATGGTGAATGGAATTGTTTCCTTAATTTCTCTTTCTGTTTTCTCATTATTAGTGTATAGGAATGCAAGGGATTTCTGTGTGTTGATTTTATATCCTGCAACTTTACTATAATCATTGATTAGTTCTAGTAATTTTCTGGTGGAGTCTTTAGGGTTTTCTATATAGAGGATCATGTCATCTGCAAATAGTGAGAGTTTTACTTCTTCTTTTCCAATTTGAATTCCTTTTATTTCTTTTTCTGCTCTGATTGCTGTAGCCAAAACTTCCAAAACTATGTTGAATAGTAATGGTGAAAGTGGGCACCCTTGTTTTGTTCCTGACTTTAGAGGAAATGCTTTCAATTTTTCACCTAACATAATATTCTGTCAGGGACTTTTTCAAGATGCCTGACCCAGATAGGCTGTAGCAAAAAAAGCGAATAAGGCTATTTTGCATCTGAAATTCACAAATGCAAATAATACTTTGAGGCAAAAGAATAACAGGATGATCCATTCATTCAATATATATTTGTTTTCTTTGAGAAAGGAACATTTTAGACTTTAAGGGGGTAGGGGAGGGAGATAAAAACAATGGCTTGTGACCAGGAAATCCAGTCCCCAGTTTTTTGTACACACATGTGAAAAAGTATATTCAGGATCCTAGTCCTTTCTTATGTGTGTGGTTAGGATGAAGGATACATCAGTGTTTTTAACAGCAATGACAAGAAATCTAAGTGTCCTCCAGAAAGGAAATGTTTAAATGATGGTGCATTCATAGTGAGCAATACAGTGCTGCTGTGAAAAAGGATGACTGCTTCCCAGACTCCTTTAGAGCTAAGATTCTGAACAAAACCAAAGTTCCTCTGATCAGATGCACTTGTGTGAGACTTTTGTTTCAGAACTGAGTTATGGGGGAGCAGAAGCAGGGAGGGCCTGAGGCATCTATTTATTATGTAGGCTTGGATCTTAACAAGAGTGACCTGGTTTTGGCGCTGGTGGCTCTGTGGATGGAAGCTTTCTGGTGTGACAGGTAGCTTCTTGATTGTAGAAGCAGCTCCATACCTTGCAAACTCACTTCTATGGTAAGGGATTAGGAGTCATTCTTATAATTAAGCTTATACTCCATTTCTAAGAGCTATCTCTACTGCTTCCCTGGTGGCTCAGCTGGTAAAGAATCCACCTGCAATGTGGGAGACCTGGGTTCAATCCCTGGGTTGGGAAGATCCCCTGGAGGAGGGCATGGCAACCCACTCTGGTATTCTTGCCTGGAGAATCCCCATGGACAGAGGAGCCTGGCGGGCTGCAGTCCATAGGGTTGCAAAGAGTTGGACATGACCGAGCAACTAAGCACAGCACATACTGCTTAGTAAATTCCTTTTGCTTAGCTTGAGAGGATTCTATTTTCTGAAAATAAGAAAGCTGATCACATAATTGGTATTCAGAAAGAGTATAGGAAGTAGATCCTCAAGGAAATAAGATCTTGCATTAGTTGTCTGACCTGGCTGGGTTTCAAGGCATTGAGGATCCAGCTACTGTTAGAGTATGGGGTACAAAACTGTACCTCTTCCCCCGGCTGAAACATGAGTTAGATCACCAGTGACCACTTATATTGAAATGTGCCCAAAACAACACATTCAGCTTCACCGAAATTATGTTTCTCCTTCCCAGTTTGGCATCCTTTGGACACATTCCTCAAGCATTAGGAAAGCCTTGTAATTCTGTTACTACATAACCTTTCTTTTCCAAATTTTGAAATTATAGAGAATTTGAAGGTTTGGTTTAGTCATAGGTTAGAGGCAGTAGGAGGCCCTAGGAGTGGTAAATGAAAGGAATTGGAATTTTATTTTGGTGTGGTCATTACAGGGTATTCAAGAGAGTCAAAACCATTCTCATTAGGGGAGAAGCTGCTTCTATTGACAAGGGGAAATCTTTGGGCATTAGTAGTGAGTGGAGTTATTACAATTCTCTTAAATCTCACCGTTCCATTTTTCAGGGTGTACTCCCTCCCCACCAGTATTATAGTTTCCACTCAAGAAATCTGCTGAAGCTCTGAATTCAACCTGTGTTGTAGACAGTACTCTACAGGATCAAACTCTGCTTCTGGTTTGTCATGTGTCAGCCTTATAGCTGCAAGAAGGAAGAAATTCTTTCAGGGCAGTCATGGACAACTCCGTGGTTCCCTCACTTAGCTTATGTGTCGTCTATCAGGCAGTTAGATACGAATGTTAAGTGTGCTTCAGTATTCTGATTTTTTATTTTTATCACTTCTGATAAGTTATATATTTCTAGGAACTTTTACATCTTCTTATACAGGTTTAAATTTCATCATATAAAGTTCCCATCTTATTAATGTCTTTTGGATCTGTAACAATCTCCCCCTTTTTGTTCCTGGTGTTGATAATGTGTGTTTGTATTTTATGATCAGTATTACTCATGGCTTTATCAACTTCCAGCATTTTATTTTATTGTCAGGCATTTTAATTTTACAGACATCTTAAGTCCTACACAAATTTTTTGTTATTGCTTTATAAAGTAATACTTACTGAAATTTACCTATATTGATCATTATTCTTTCTTGCATTTCCATGTTCCCATCTGAGATCATTTTTCACTCAAGTTTAATGTAGGTCTAAAGATAATGTATTTTCTCAGTTTCAAGATACTTTGTCTTAAAATGTCTTTATTTCATCTTTAAAAAAAAATACCTTTAGGGATTCTCTGGTGGTTCACTGGTTAGGATTTGGTGCTTTCATTGCTAAGGCCTGACTTCAATTCCTGGTTGGAGAACTAAGATCTTACAAAGTGCATGGTGCAGCAAAAAAAAAAACCTTTTTCTGAGGGTAATTTACTTACCATAAAATTCATTAATTTAAAATGGTTGAATAGGCAAAGAATCCACCTGCAGTGCAGGGTTCAATCCCCTAGGTTGGGAAGATCCCCTGGAGGAGGAAATGGCAATCCACTCCAGTATTGTTGCCTGGAGAATACCTCAAGGACAGAGGAGCCTGGCAGATTATAGTCCAAAGAGTTGCAAAGAGTCAGACGTGACTTCACACACAGGCACAGCACAGTGTTCAGAGATGTGCAACCGTTGTCACAATCTTATTTTAAAATGTATTCATCACCCCAGAAAGAGCCGTTGTGCCTGTTGCAGTCACTCCCATTCTCTCATCCCAGGAAATCATTAATCTCCTATCTATACAGATTTCCTTTTTCTGATAAATAATATAAATGGAATCATACAGTCTGTGAGCTCTTGTGTCTGTCTTATTTCATTTAGTGTGTTTTAAAGGCCCATGTATGTTGCAGTGTGTGTCAGGAGTTCATTCTTGCTTATCACAGAATAGAATTCCATTGTATGGATGTAGCGCATCTTGACTATTCACCAGTTGATAGACATTTGGCTTATTTCCACTTTATGGCTATTATGCATAATGCTGCTGAACGTTTGTATACAAGTCTTTGTGTGGACATGTTTACATTTCTCTTGTGTATATAGAGTAGATTTACATTTTTGCATGGTAGATGTATGTTTTACTGTTTTCCAAAGTGGCTGCATGTCTTTACATTCCTGACTTGTATCTGAATCCCCATGTTCCACAATCCCTTGGGTCTGACCACCTCTGTTGCCTGTCTAATCCCTTGAATGTATTTGTCACTTCTACTGTAAAATCATAAGGGATTTGATTTAGGTCATACCTGAATGGCCTAGTGGTTTTTCCTACTTTCTTCAATTTAAGTCTGAATTTGGCAATAAGGAGTTCATGGTCTGAGTCACAATCAGCTCCTGGTCTTGTTTTTGCCGACTGTATAGAGCTTCTTCATCTTTGGCTTCAAAGAATATAATCAGTCTGATTTAGGTATTGACCATCTGGTGATGTCCATGTGTAAAGTCTTCTCTTATGTTGTTGGAAGAGAGGGTGTTTGCTATGACCAGTGCTTTCTCTTGGCAAAACTCTATTAGCCTTTGCCCTGCTTCATTCTGTACTCCAAGACCAAATTTGCCTGTTACTATAGTTATTTCTTGACTTGCTATGTTTGCACTCCAGTCCCCTATAATGAAAAGGACATCTTGTTTGGGTGTTAGTTCTAGAAGTTCTTGTAGGTCTTCATAGAACCGTTCAACTTCAGCTTCTTCAGCATTACTGGTTGGGGCATAGACTTGAATTACTGTGATATTGAATGGTTTGCCTTGGAAACGAACAGAGATCTTTCTGTCGTTTTTGAGATTGCATCCAAGTACTGTATTTTGGAGTCTTGTTGACTGGGATGGCTATTCCATTTCTTCTAAGGGATTCTTGCCCACAGTAGTAGATATAATGGTCATCTGATTTAAATTCACCCATTCCAGTCCATTTTATTTTGCTGATTCCTAAAATGTCAGTGTTCACTCTTGCCATCTGTTTGACCACTTCCAATTTGCCTTGATTCATGGACCTAACATTCCAGGTTCCTATGCAATATTGCTTTTTCCATCACTGGTCTCAGGATTCCCTTGGACTGCAAGGAGATCCAACCAGTCCATCCTAAAGGAAATCAGTCCTGAATATTCATTGGAAGGACTGATGCTGAAGCTGAAGCTCCAATACTTTGGCCACCTGATGTGAAGAGCTGACTTGTCTGAAAAACCCTGATGCTGGGAAAGATTGAAGGCGGGAGGAGAAGGGGACGACAGAGGATGAGATGGTTGGATGGCATCACCGACTCAATGGACATGAGTTTGAGTAAACTCTGGGAGTCGGTGATGGACAGGGAAGCCTGGTGTGTTGCAGTCCCCGGTGTTGCGAAGAGTTGGACACGACTGAGCGACTGAACTGAACTGTTGCCTGTCTGCTCAGTCACCATGGCCTGTGCTGGCTTTTGGCAGTAGCTGCAAGCCTAGACCTGTTCTTTTTTTGCGACTTTTATTTTTTTTAATTGAAGGATAATCGCTTTACAGAATTTTGTGGTTTTCTGTCATACATAAATAAGAATCAACCATAGGTACAGCCATGTCCCCTAGACCCATTCTTTGATCCCAGGTGTCCAGATCTGCTCTAAGGGGTACCTCCCTGCTTAGCGTTCATCACACCTAGTAGTTTCAAGCTGGAAATAGGAATGTCAGTCCTGTTTCGCCATTTAAAATGTTTATTATATGTGTTAAATAAGAATCCTTATGCATATTATACATATGTTTAGGCAGAGCCATACGTCTATATAAAATAGTGAAATATCTTTAATTTTTATACCTAACTTTTCCTGAGATATCCAGGAAAGATGCGTTTTTTGGGTAGCTATTCTTTAGGAGAATACAAAATTTGAAAGAGAATTAACTATTGAGTTTAAATGCCAAGTCAGCCTCCAGCTGTCCCTAGTCCGGGGACGGTCATAAAGCCAAATCAAAACAAAACTAAAATAGTTACTCCATCCTTCAGTCTGCAGTCCTTTCTAGAGAGATTTAGTGAACCCAAGTTGCTGTACCTTTATACCAGTATCTAATTTAGAATGACACTCTGTAGGTGTTGTTCAGTTGCTCAGTCATGTCCGACTCTTTGTAACCCCATGGACTGCGGCACGCCTGGCTCCTCTGTCCTTCACTATCTCCTGGAGTTTGCTCAAACTCATGTCCATTGAGTTGGTGATGCCATCCAACCATCTCATCTTCTGCTGCCCCTTCTCTTCCTGCCCTCAATCTTTCCCAGCATCAGGGTCTTTTCCAACGAGTCGGCTCTGCATATCAGGTGGCCAAAGTATTGAAGCTTCAGCATAAGTCCTTCTAATGAAGACTGAGGGTTGATTTCCTTTGGGATTGACTGGTTTGATCTCTTTGTTGTCCAAAGGACTCTCAAGAGTCTTCTCCAGCACAATTCGAAAGTATCAGTTCTTCGGTGCTCAACCTTCTTTTATGATCCAACTCTCACATGACTAGTGGAAAGACCATAGCTTTGACTATACGGATCTTTGTCAACAAAGTGATAGCTCTGCTTTTTAATATGTTGTCTAGGTTTGTCATAGTTTTCCTTCCAAGGAGCAAGTGTCTTTTAGCAGGATTCACACTAAAATGACTGAAGTCATGTTCATGAATTACACAGGAAATATTAATAGTTCATGAACTGATGATAGCTTTTATTTTATCGTTAAGTTTGGGTTTCATAAGCTAATTTTTACTGCTTGCTAAAATTCACTTTTAATAGGACTTAATAATTAGAATTGTCCCATTAGGAGCTTTGTTTTCTTATTCACATTGAATTTCCACATGTCTGTATGGCACTAGGTACAGAATAGGCATTCAGTATTTGAAAATGATTGAACAGTCTGCCTTTTCTCTCTTACTTTTTAATGTCCATTTATGTGTTGTCTGTGGCTACTTTTGTGCTACAACTGAGTTAAGTGTTGTGGCAGATGCAACTAGCTAGAAAGTTTACCACCTGGCTATTTTTTTGAAAACTTGCCAGCCCCCATTTTAGGTTATAGTGGTCAGAAAACTCTGTGGTTCTTGAAGGATATTTTTTGCTTCAAGAAACAGAATGCAATTCAAGCTTGGCTACTGACTTCTTTCAGAATTTTCTAGTGTCTGTTTTTTTCAGTTTTCAATTATGTTTTATTGTTTCTTTCTTTACCTGATTATTTTTATGCCCTGATTATTGCATATCAAAAATTTTAATAAAACTGTATTGACCAGTACTTTTCTTGGGACTTTGATTCTTTAGATTTCTCTTTGTCACAGAATTATCTTTTGTGTATTTTATTTTATTTTATTTTTAATAAGGGCTGACCCCTGCTCGACTTCCTAGCAGCTTTTCCATGGCTCTTAACAAGAGACGGTGGTGAGAAGGGCGCCTTCCTGAGCCTTGTGGAGCTGGGTATCCAGGCAGGAGAACACTCAGGATGAGCTTCTTCCATTCCCGACCTGCTCCCGCACAGAGAGGTGCCAGTGGCTGAGTGGACACCACCTGGAGATTCCCTTTTGTGTATTTTAATATTTGCCTCTTCCATTTATTCTAGTGTAGGTCTCCTGACAGGAAGTTCTGTTTTTCATTTGAATGTAACTTTCACTTTTGTTCTTGAAGAATAATTTTGCTAGATATAGAACTGAAATTTGGCTGCTGTTTTCTTTCAGTACCTTAAATATATACTTCTATGATCTTCCAGCTTCCATTATTTTTGTTAAGAATTCATTGTATGTTGAATTGTTGCTCCTTTAAATTCTCCTCAAAAAAAAAAAAAATTCTCCTCTCTGCCTCACTGTGGCTGTGTCTTAGCTTTTGCTACAGTTTTCAGCAGTTTTCCATTGTGTACTTAAATAGGGTTTTCTTTGGTATATTCTGTAGTGGGGCTACGGTGCCTTCAAATCTGCCATTTGTTTAGTCATTAATTTGATGACTAAGTAGTCATGGAAACCTACTAGCCAGTAATTTTGCACGTATTGCTTCTGTCCTAATCACTCTTTTCTTCTAGAGAACCTCTTTTCAGTTACATCTGATCTGTTGTTAAGGCCATTTATGGAGTTTGTCATGTCTGTTATTAAGTCTTTCAGTTATAAACTTTACATCTTAAATAGAATTACTAGTTCTTGGCCAAAATTGTCCATTTTTAAGTTTCTTTGATCATGTTAAAGATAGTTATTGCAAAATCTGTTTCCTTTTTTTAAAAAAAAATATGTAATTTTATTTATTTTTGGCAGTGCTGGGCTTTTCTCTGGTTGCAGAGAGCCTTGGGCTACTCTTCGTTTCAGTGTGTGGGCTTCTCATTGTGATGGCCTCTTTTGTTGAGGAGCAGGGGCTCTAGGGGACAGGGCTGCAGTCGTTGTGGCACGTGGGCTCAACTGTTGTGGTTCCTAGGTGCACAGGCCTAACTGCTCTGTGGCATGTGGGATCTTCCCAGACCAGGGATTGAACCTGTGTCTCCTGCATTGGCAGGCAGATTCTTTACCAGGGACGCCCCAAGATCTGTTTCTGATAACCCCTTTGTTTGGAAGTCTTGTGTGTTTCTATTATCTTTTTTTTGTTTTCTGTTTTCAATTATGTTTTGTTTCCTTCTATACCTGGTTATTTTTATGCCCTGATTTCATCACATATCAAATAATAATAAAAATGTATGGCCCAATATGATGCTATCTTCCTCTAGAGAGAACTTGTGGTTTTGGTAGGTGGCTCAGACGGTAACACAAGCTGGAATCAAGATTGCCGGGAGAAATATCAATAACCTCAGATATGCAGATGACACCACCCTTATGGCAGAAAGTGAAGAGGAACTCAAAAGCCTCTTGATGAAGGTGAAAGTGGAGAGTGAAAAAGTTGGCTTAAAGCTCAACATTCAGAAAACGAAGATCATGGCATCCGGTCCCATCACTTCATGGGAAATAGATGGGGAAACAGTGGAAACAGTGTCAGACTTTATTTTTCTGGGCTCCAAAATCACTGCAGATGGTGACTGCAGCCATGAAATTAAAAGATGCTTACTCCTTGGAGGGAAATTTATGACCAACCTAGATAGCATATTCAAAAGCAGAGACATTACTTTGCCAACAAAGTTTCGTCTAGTCAAGGCTATGGTTTTTCCTGTGGTCATGTATGGATATGAGAGTTGGACTGTGAAGAAGGCTGAGCGCCGAAGAATTGATGCTTTTGAACTGTGGTGTTGGAGAAGACTCTTGAGAGTCCCCTGGACTGCAAGGAGATCCAACCAGTCCGTTCTAAAGGAGATCAGCCCTGGGATTTCTTTGGAAGGAATGATGCTAAAGCTGAAACTCCAGTACTTTGGCCACCTCATGCGAAGAGTTGACTCATTGGAAAAGACTCTGATGCTGGGAGGGATTGGGGGAAAGAGGAGAAGGGGACGACAGAAGATGAGTTGGCTGATGGCATCACTGACTCGATGAACATGAGTCTGAGTGAACTCCGGGAGTTGGTGATGGACAGAGAGGCCTGGCGTGCTGTGATTCATGGGGTCGCAAAGAGTCGGACACGACTGAGTGACTGATCTGATCTGATCAGACGGTAAAGTGTCTGTCTAGAATGCGGGAGACCCAGGTTCAAGCCCTGGGTTGGGAATATCCCCTGGAGAAGGAAATGGCAATCCACTCCAGTACTATTGCCTGGAAAATCCCATGGACAGAGGGGCCTGGTAGGCTACAGTCTATGGGGTCACAAAGAGTCGGACACTAATGAGTGATTTCACAAGGGTATTAGCAGTCCTGGATTACATTAACTCAGATGGTTCAAAACTTGCCTTCAGTCTGTCTGTGGGAGGTACAGTTTCTGGCTAGTCATTACTTCTAGGCCAACCCAAAGCCCTGGGAAGTTATTCAGGTAGCACCTACTTGACGCCTCTCAATACCAATTGTTTCCTACTCTTGCCTGGAAAATCCCATGTACGGAGGAGCCTGGTAGGCTGCAGTCCATGGGGTTGCTAAGAGTCGGACACGACTGAGCGACTTCACTTTCACTTTTCACTTTCATGCATTGGAGAAGGAAATGGCAACCCACTTCAGTGTTCTTGCCTGGAGAATCCCAGGGACGGCGGGGCCTGGTGGGCTGCCGTCTATGGGGTCGCACAGAGTCGGACACGACTGAAACGGCAGTGTGAAAAAAAAAAAAAGCTCAGCTTCTCAGGCCCTTTGCTAGGTTTCTATAATCCACATGTTCCTAAGGAGCAAAAAATAGTCCCAAAATTCTGGTACAATTTTCTCAGTCTGTTTTCTCCTGGCTGTTGGTGCTGTAGTTCCTCAATGACTTAGTTCCTTGGGATTTCCTATGATCTGTATTTCTTAGTCCTGCATTTGTGCAAATAGATGTTGGACTGTGTAGTGGATGTTGGGCTGGACCGCCTAGAATCCTTTTCATGAACCTCTTTCCAGAGGTGCTGGCCTATGACTGCTCACAACTGAATTTTTCTCTGGAGATGGCTCTCAGCCTACGGCAGCTGCCTTGCTCGGGGAGACCGCTCATCCCTGTGGGCACCTAAACCAAATGACTGGCTGGTGTACAGGTAAAGGCTCAGTGACAGTTTAGGGCTTCCGGGAGGGTCATTTCAGCATTAGGGCTAGAGATTTGAATGGGACATCTGTGGAAAGTTCCTATCAGGTTCACCTTACCACCGCATAATTCTGTTCCCTGTTTATTACAGATGTTTCAGAGAGTACTCCCAGTTACCCTGTCACAGAGTTCTAGGGCACTCTGAGTCTTCACTTTTAATATAGTTGTATCATTGCTTTTTTGTTATATTTAACTTATACTGGAAGAGAGAAAGTTCTTTTAGGAGAAATAGAAAGTTTGGGTGAAGTAATACACTTTGTCTACTGACAGAGGCAGTTAAGATACATTTTGTCTTTTGCTTGAGGGTGCACATCCTTACTGTTTTACATTCTTTCCCTTTATTTATTGACATATAACATTAGTTTCAGATGTAAAACATAATGATTAATTTTGCATATATTGTGAAATTATTACCACAGTAAGTCCTAGTTAACATCATTCAACACAATTTTTATGATGAGAACTTTAAAAATTTACTCTTGCAACTTTCAAATATATAACACGGTGTTATGAACTATTGTCACCAAGCTGTATATCACATCCCCAGAACTTGATTTTGTAACTGGGAATTTATACCTTTGACCCACTTCACCCACTTCACCCACTCCCCACCTCTGGCAACAACCAGTGTCTTCTCTGTAGCTGAGCTTGAGTGGTAGTGTTTTGGTGTTTTTTTTTTTTAGATTCCACATAGAAGTGAAATCATACAGTTCAATATTTGTCTGTCTCTGACTTGACTTCACTGAACATAATGCCCTCAAGGGACATCCATGTCACGAACGGCAGGATTTCCTTCTTTTTTTTATGACTAGTTTGTGTGTGTGTATGTGTTTGTGTGTATACGTTTTCCTTATTCATCCACCCATAACATGTTTCTGTGTCTTGGCTATTGTACGTAACACTGCAGTGAACATTGGTGTTACATGTATCTGTTCGAGGTAAGTGTTTTCATTTTCTTTGGTTGAATACATAGATGTAGAATTTCTGGATCATTCATTACTGCTATTTTTAATTTTCTGAGTAGCTGCATCCATTTTCTGTAGTAGTTGTGCCAATTTACACTCCTTTTTCCCCAGATTCTTTGCCAAAACTTATTATTTCTGTTTTGATTAATAGTCATTCCAACAGGTATGAGGTGGTATCCAATTGTAGTTCTGATTTGCACTTACTGGATGATTAGTAATGTTGAATTTCTTTTCATGTACCTGTGGCTTCTGTATGTCTTTGGAAAACTATCTATTCAGATTCTCTGTCCATTTTTAAACTGGATTTTTTTTGCTCTTGAGTTGTATATGAGTTTTTGATATATTCTGGATCTTAGCTCCTTATCAAATATATAATTGCAAATATTTTCTCCCATTCTATAGATTGCCTTTTCATTGTTTGGTTTCATTTGCTGCATAGATGCTTTTTAGTTTGATGTAGTTCAACATATTTATTTTACTTTTGTTCCTTTTGCTTTTTTAACCAATGGCAAGGAAATTAGTGTGTAGGTTTCCAATAGTCATGTATGGATATGAGAGTTGTACTATAAAGAAATCTGAGTGCCCAAGAATGGATGCTTTTGAACTGTGGTGTTGGAGAAGACTCTAGAGAGTCCCTTGAACTGCAAGGAGATCCAACCATTCAATCCTAAAGGAAATCAGTCCTGAATATTCATTGGAAGGACTGATGCTGAAGCTGAAGCTCCAATACTTTGGCCACCTGATTGGAAGAACTGATTGATTTGAAAAGACCCTGATGCTGGGAAAGATTGAAGGCGGGAGGAGAAGGGGATGACAGAGGATGAGTTGGTTGGGTGGCATCACCAACTCGATGGACATGAGTTTGAGCAAGCTCCAGGAGTTGGTGATGGACAGGGAAGCCTGGTGTGCTGCAGTCCATGGGGTCACAAAACAGTCGGACACAACTGAGCAACTGAACTGAGAGGTTTATGGTCTCAGGTCTACTGGTCAGGTCTTAGAGTTAATTTTAATTTTTGTGTATAGTCCAGTGGTCCAGTAAGACAGTGGTCCAGTTTCCCAACAGCTTTTATAGAAGAGATTGCCCTTTCCCACTGTATGTTCTTGCTTTTTGTAAATTAACCACGTGTGGGTTTATTTCTGGGCTTAATATTCTATTCCATGGGGCTATGTATGTTTTTATGCCAGTATTTTGATTACTATAGCTTTGTAATATAGTTTGAAATCAAGAAGCATGTGCCTTTAGCTTTTTTCTCTCAAGATTTGACTATTTAGGATCTTTCCTGGTTCCCCACAAATTTTAGGATTATTTATTCAATTTTCATGAAAAGTGCCATTTGAATTTAAACAAGAGTTGCACCGAAGATGTAGACTGCTCTGGTTAGTTTATGCATTTCAGTAGTATTCATCTAATCCATGGGCACTGACTATCTTTCCACTTATTTGTGTCTTTGGTTTCTTTCCTCAGTGTCTTAGTTTTAAATGTATAGATTTTTTTACCTCCTTGGTTGAATTTATTCTTAGGTAGTTTATTCTTTTTAATGCAATTGTGAATGGGATCGCCTTAATTTTTTCTGATAGTTTGTTATTGGTGTATAGAACTGCAACAGACTTCTTCTGTGTATTGATTTTGTATCCTGCAACTTTACTGAATTTATTAGTTCTAAGTTTTTTGTTTTTTTTTTTTAGCATCTTTAGGGTTTTCTATACATGTTGTCTGTAAACAGTGATAATTTTACTACTTTCTGATTTGGATGCTTTTTATTTTTCCTGCTCTGGCTAAGGGTTACAATACTGCACTGAATAAAAGTGGTAAGTTGAGGGCATCCTTGTCTTCTTCCGGATCTTCAAGGAAAAGCTTTCAATTTTTCACCACTCAATATGTTAGCTGTGGGCTTGTCACATATGGCCTTTATGTTGAGGTACATTCCCTTTGTACCACTTTATCATAAATGGATGTTGAATTGTCAGGTGTGTGTGTGTGTTTTTTTTCATCTATTGAGATGATCCTGACTTTTTTGTTAATGTCTCATTAATTGATGTGGTGTCATATTAATTGATGTCATGTTGATGTGCTGTCATATTAGTTGAGGTGGCGTCATTGGTTGGTTTGAGGATGTTGAACCACTCCTGCATCCCTGAGATAAATCTTAACCACAGAGTATGATCCTTTTAATGTGTTGTTGAATTCAGTTTGCTAATACTTTGTAGATTTTTTGTATCTATATTCATAAGGGATATTAAAATTAGCCTTTAATTTTCTTGTGGCATCCTTACCTGGTTTTGGTATCAGGGTAATGCTGGCCTTCTAAAATGAGTTTGGAAGCATTCCCTTCTCTTACATTTTATGGAAGTCTGAGGACCAAAAGAACATTTCATGCAAAGATGGGCTCAAAAAAGGACAGAAATGGTATGGACCTAACAGAAGCAGAAGATATTAAGAAGAGATGGCAAGAATACACAGAAGAACTGTACAAAAAAGATCTTCATGACCCAGATAATCACGATGGTGTGATCACTGACCTAGAGCCAGACATCCTGCAATGTGAAGTCAAGTGGGCTTAGAAAGCATCACTACGAACAAAGCTAGTAGAGGTGATAGAATTCCAGTTGAGCTATTCCAAATCCTGAAAGTACTGCACTCAATATGCCAGCAAATTTGGAAAACTCAGCAGTGGCCACAGGACTGGAAAAGGTCAGTTTTCGTTCCAATCCCAAAGAAAGGCAATGCCAAAGAATGCTCAGACTACCGCACAATTGCACTCATCTCACACGCTAGTAATGCTCAAAATCCTCTAAGCCAGGCTTCAGCAATACGTGAACCGTGAACTTCCTGATGTTCAAGCTGGTTTTAGAAAAGGCAGAGGTACCAGAGATCAAATTGCCAACATCCACTGGATCACGGAAAAAGCAAGAGAGTTCCAGAAAAACATCTATTTCTGCTTTATTGACTATGCCAAAGCCTTTGACTGTGTGGATCACAATCAACTGTGGAAAATTCTGAAAGAGATGGGAATACCAGACCACCTGACCTGCCTCTTGAGAAACCTATATACAGGTCAGGAAGCAACAGTTAGAACTGGACATGGAACAACAGACTGGTTCCAAATAGGAAAAGGAGTACATCAAAGCTGTATATTGTCACCCTGTTTATTTAACTTATATACAGAGTACATCATGAGAAACGCTGGACTGGAAGAAACACAAGCTGGAATCAAGATTGCCAGGAGAAATATCAATAACCTCAGATATGCAGATGACACCACCCTTATGGCAGAAAGTGAAGAGGAACTCAAAAGCCTCTTGATGAAAGTGAAAGTGGAGAGTGAAAAAGTTGGCTTAAAGCTCAACATTCAGAAAACGAAGATTATGGCATCCGGTCCCATCACTTCATGGGAAATAGATGGGGAAACAGTGTCAGACTTTATTTTTCTGGGCTCCAAAATCACTGCAGATGGTGACTGCAGCCATGAAATTAAAAGACGCTTACTCCTTGGAAGGAAAGTTATGACCAACCTAGATAGCATATTCAAAAGCAGAGACATTACTTTGCCAACAAAGGTTCGTCTAGTCAAGGCTATGGTTTTTCATGTGGTCATGTATGGATGTGAGAGTTGGACTGTGAAGAAGGCTGAGCGCCGAAGAATTGATGCTTTTGAACTGTGGTGTTGGAGAAGATTCTTGAGAGTCCCTTGGATTGCAAGGAGATCCAACCAGTCCATTCTGAAGGAGACCAGCCCTGGGATTTCTTTGGAAGGAATGATGCTAAAGCTGAAACTCCAGTACTTTGGCCATCTCATGCGAAGAGTTGACTCATTGGAAAAGACTCTGATGCTGGGAGGGATTGGGGGCAAGAGGAGGGGACGACAGAGGATGATATGGCTGGATGGCATCACTGACTCGAGGGACGTGAGTCTCAGTGAACTCTGGGAGTTGGTGATGGACAGGGAGGCCTAGCGTGCTGCGATTCACGGGGTTGCAGAGTCGGACACGACTGAGCGACTGATCTGATCTGAGGATTGGTTTAAAATTTAACTTGTTTAGTATACATAATTCACCAGTGAAGCCATCTGGTCCTGGACTTCGGTGGGAGGTTTTTGATTAGTGATTCAACATTCTTACTAGTAATTGGTATGTTCAGATTTTCTATTTCTTCATGATTCAGTCTTGGTATTTGTTGGTACACAGTTGCTCATAGAAGTCTCTTATTAACCTGTGTATTTCTGGGGTATCAAGGTATATAACATTTTCCCTTCAGTTCTAAGTCCTTATCTCTTTTTTCCTTACTGAGTCAATAAAGGTTGGTCAGTTTTACCTTTCCAAGAAAACAGCTCTTGGTTTCATTTTTTTATATTTTTTCTATTGTTTTTTTGGTCTCTATTTCCTTTCCCATGTTGACCTTTTCCCTTCCTTTTACTAAGTTTGGGCTTTTTTTTTTTTTCTAGTTCCTTGAGATGTAAAGTGAGGTGGTTTGAAATTTTTTTTCTTGATTGTAGGCATTTATTGCTAGGAACTTTCCTTAACTACTCTTGCTGTAGCCCATAAATTATGATATGTTGTATTTTCATTTTCATTGCTCGATTTCTTCTGACACATTAGTTGTTTAATCTCCACATTTGTAAAATTTTCCAATTTTTTTCTTGTAACTGATTTCAATGTTTTATAAGATTTTAAATTTATTGACTTGTTTTTGTGGTGTAACATCCTATGATCTGTGTATTCTGTTGCTTTTGGATGGAATATTCTATGTATTATCTGAGTCCATTTGGTCTAATGAGTCTCTTACCATTTGCTTTATTTACAAATATTATATCCACTTGTGGACTGAGCCCTTTATCACTATATCTCTTTTGTTTGGTAACAATACCATGCTGTGGACAGAAAAGGCATGCCACCTATAGACGAGCAGCACTAAGACTTCTAAACCTGAGCATTGACTGGAGAACAGTTGGTCAGGAAAAGTGTAGTCCCCCATGGACCTACCTCTATTCATGGTCTACTCTGGATTCTTGGCCTGATCACCACCTTCCCAAGGCCTAGGTTTACCCAACTCTTAAGATTACAGGATTTTCTCCTTTTAAAATTCCATGAAGTATTACTTATTTTACATCCTAGACTACCTGTGACAGATGGCACATTTAAGGAATGAATTTCTAAAAACCTTTTTATTATTCCTTTCAAGAATGCAAGTGGAGCCCTGTATACCACACGCTTGAAAGCTAAGCACAAAGACCAGCCCCGTTTGTGCTGCCACCATAGCTGCAAGGAGGAATGTCGGGCAGTTTTGGTTCCGTCATTTTGATGGCTGCAGCTACACAGGGAGCATCTTTAGGCCAGCTTTTAAAAACTGAGTTAGGATAAATAAAACAGGAAAACTGTATGATCTTCATTAAGACTCCATTGGTGTTTCTGAGCTCCTGTTCCCAAAGGGGCCACTAATAGACGAAGTTCTTGCATTGCCGAGAACAAGCCTCTCTCGTCTTCCAAATGCTTCATTTACTAAAACATAAAATAAATGGTTAAGCAACTACCAGATCAGAAAATTGAGAACCTATAATATAAAAAAAAGAGACTAAAATGCAGAAATGAACAATGAGGTTCTCTGCCCTGTGGTGGGAGATTTTGTTTTGAAAAACATGTTTAGCGCTTTATAAATAGGAAAGTAACCAACTCAAAGTCTAAAATGTTCTGAATGAGATTAACTGTTTTATACTGGTCTATTTTTTTTTATACTTTACTTTTTTTTACCTTGTGCTAGATTTATTGAATCCACCTTGATAACAAATGCCCAATCCCTCATGACAGTGACTCTGTCTTTTCCTTATTATACTTATTTCTGATTATTTCCTGCCTTCATCTTTCTCTGTATCATGACCACAATAGAACTGTTTTGGATTTGGGACTTGTTTTCTTCAGGGAATTGAAGATTCAGGAATCAGAGTGGGGCTACAGCATTCCAAATTACATCAAAGTAATAGAAGGGAACCTGGCCCCTTCAGGAAAGCTGGATTTTGGGAATATGGGAGGGGAGATCATGCTATATACCCTTCCAGCTTTCCAATAAAATCTTTCACTTTTAAAATTCAAATTTTGTCATAGATATTTTAAAATTAAAGTATGAAGACAAGCTTATTTGTGAATATGAACATTTCCAAATTACAATTTGATCTTGTCTGTTTCCTAAGCTGACTGTACTGGACGATGAACACTGGATCTGCCTTTGCTATCTCCTTGATGTATTCAAGCTACACATTCTATGTTAGCTCCTACAGAACTTATCCAGAAAAAGCAGAAAATGAAGATTCTTACCTGAAGAGACTGTGCTTATATCCCAGACCCGAAGCCCTTCCTTCTGACCTCCAAAAGCATAAATAAATGGCAAATCAGGGCAACAGGAAGAACAGAAGAGAACTCCCTGAGAAGAGAACACAAAGTCAGTGATTTCAGTCTTCCCAGAAAGTGCTAATCTCGATTTCCTACTCCTGTCGATTCCCTACTGCTGTCTACAAGACCCTACGATTGAATGTCACTGAAAACCAACCCACCAGAATCTCCTTCGGGGCGCCTGTAAAGGTACTTCACAGTCAAGTTGGCGGGATTATCTCTGTGAGAATGGGTGCAGTTCTGACCACTCAGGCTCACATCGCTATTATCATCTAACAGGGATTTCCTACTAAATCTAATCTGCTTAATACTCCCAGAAACTAATTCTCCTTTTTAAGTTATAATGCTATAGTACAATCATTTAAAAGTTTAATGTTTTATTTTTTATTACTAGATAATAAAAAGTAATTTTTTGTTACTAGATAACACATGCATCATAGCCTTTCCCTTCTCCAGGGGATCTTCCCAACTCAGGGACTGAACCCAGGTCTCCGGCATTGCAGGCAGATTTTTTACCAGCTGAGCCACAAGGGAAGCCCAAGAAGACTGGAATGGCTAGCCTATCCCTTCTCCAGGGAATCTTCCTGATCCAGAAATCGAACCAGGGTCTCCTGCATTGCAAGCAGATTCTTTACCAACTGAGCTGTGAGGGAAGCCTACATGCATCATAGAAAATATAAACAAGAAGTATAAAAATAACTGAGATAATCAGCTGTTCATGTTTTGGGATAGGGTCTTCTAGATTTACATATAAGCATTCAACACTTAAGTACTTAAAATATATGCATCGGATACTACTATAAAAACTGCTCTGTAGGGTGGGGAGGGACGTTCAGGATCGGGGGGCATGTATACCTATGGCCAATTCATACTGATATACGGCAAAAACCATCACAATATTGTAAAGTAATTATCCTCCAATTAAGATAAATACTTGAAAAAAATGCTTTACAAAACTAGCTACCCACATTTTAAAATACAAACATTCATGTATACAGTTTTAAACAGCTGTATAGTGTTCTATGTCTACAGTTGAATTTTTATGATGCCTGGTATACACTATATGTTCAATAAATATTTGATGAATTGTTGAATTCTAATCATTTCTAAAACTTTTACTACTATGTAGTAATTTCAGTATAGTAAGAACTATTTAAATAGTTATACAAAGATGTAGGTGATAAACTGACCTCAACAGCTGTGGTACCCAAAAGGTTCATGATTTTCAGAGATGGGCTTGATTTTAAGGTTAAAAAACTGGAGCATACAGTTACCAGCAGGGAATGGGGGCGGGGGTGGGAGTTAGGAAGTGACGTGCACACTGCTGTATTTAAATGGATAACCAACAAGGACCTACTGTAATGCACAGGGAAGTCAGCTTAATATTATGTAACAATCTTAATGGGAAAATAACTTGAAAAAGAATAGATACATGTGTAAGTATAACTGAATCACTTTGCTGACACCCGCAATAACATTGTTCATCAACCATACTCCAATGTAAAGTTGATAAAAAAAATTGTAGCCATTCCACTTCTGTCCTAGAAGACCACCTCCTCCTCATCCTGGTTTTCCACAAGCATTTGTTAATCATGAAAGTTGGAAAAGGAAGCAGACAGTCATTGATTTCTCCCCAAACTGCCCTAAATTAGAAAACTTCCAGAAGTTGACTAAGCCCCAGATTAACTTGCCAACAAATCCATATTCTTTTGTGCAGGGATTCCTAGAGAAAAACAATAGATCAGAAACAGAAAGAACCAAGATGCCCACAAGTATTCTTACCATTTTCATATCCCGAGAGTGAACCAGACTTGGCCTGTCTCCTAATATGTCCCAGATCTTCACATACTTGTCTGCTGATGCAGTCACAAGACAGCCCTTGATTTGACTGCTTAGATCAAGACCTAGAGGAAGATAAGACTTGTTCAGGGACTCTCACTTTGAAATAAATTTACTTCATCATAGGTTAATAGAAATGAAAGAAACCATATTCTTGCTCACCAGAAATCTCATCATTGTGTGCGTTAAGTGTAAAAATTGGCTTATCTGAACGTGCATCCAAATTATATACAAAGCCATCATCTGTACTGGCCTGGAAAGAGTAAAAGAGCACAGCAATGTTACATGACAATAAAATTTAGCAATGGGTAAATAGTATAAATCCTTGTGAAAATCATCTATGGATCTGACATACCTGAGACACTTATTAAAAATTAACATGGACATAAAGAATTCACTTGTGGAACACTGAGTTGGCTCTTACAAGGACTAGTTTAGCTGACATGTCTATTAGGCAGTTGGATATGAGTATGGAGCAATGGTAGTTGATACAGACTGGGGTCAGAAATATGGCGGCACAGAGGCAGAAGTTACATCCATGAGAAGAGAAGGGATTTGCTCTGTGAGTGCAGAATTTAGAGCACCGTGTTAAGGACAGAGACCTGGAGAGCACACCACTTAGGGTAAAGGCTGAGGAGGAGCTCACAGAAGTCAGAATCAAAGAGGGAGGAGAAAATAACAACCCAAGGAAGCAGGGCTTCTAAAGAAAGTAACAATGCTGTCAGTATTTTGGCAAAGAGGTTTAATTAGAAAAGGACTGAAAGGCAGATTACAGTTCCACTTTCAAGAAAGGAAGAGAAAACTTTGAAGGGAGTAAGAGACAGACCTGGTCTCTGATGGGAGACAGACTTGAGCCTATATACAGGCCAAGGGCAAGAGTCAGGCAAGAGTGGCAAAAAAAGGGACAACTGATGCAGTTTTATAGGTGGGGCTATAATGGGCACAAAAAAGGAAAAGGAGGGGCATTTCATCTTTTGAGACTTGAGGAATGGAGTATACCATTTATTTTGATTACTTTCCATTTCCTTAAATATTTGTGATTTAAGGACCGATAACCATTTGGCAGCACATAAGCTAGGAAATGTGCGCGCCTGCCTGCTGAAAGCCAGCATTCAAATGTAACTGGGACTTCGCTTGAGAGAACTGCAAGATGGAATCTGGCTTGAGGTGGCTCAGGCTGGGAACTGCATGTGCCTCTGCACAAGGTTGAGATGATATGCCCCCAGAATTACAACTGCAGGAACCTTACTGAAACTTCACATATTCAAAGAAAGCTTTTTTTTTTTCCCCCCCAAAGAATTCTGTCCCTCTTTTACAAAGCACTAGATATTTGCTTTAGGAAAATTAGGAAATACATGATACCTTCTCTTCTGGATAAAAGCTGGGATTTTATTTTTCCATGAACTTAAATATCAGTGGCATCTTTGGATGCAACATGGAAAACTGTTCTCCTGCAGATATTATGGGTATTCATAAAATGATCATAAACTTTCTTCCCATCTGGGAGACAGTGGTACATTAGTAAGTAAGTGTTAAGTCACTCAGTCGTTTCTGACTCTTTGTGACCCTATGGACTATAGCCCACCAGGCTTCTCTGTCCATGGAATTCTCCAGGCAAGAATACTGGAGTGGGTTGCCATTTCCTTCTCCACGGGATCTTCCCAACTCAGGAATCGAACCTGGGTTTCCTACACTGCAGGCAAATTCTTTACTGTCTGGACCACCAGAGAAGGTATATTAAGTGCTATATTAATTAAACATGTTAGCATTAGCATCACTGGAGCTCCATTTAAGTAGTAATATTTAAATAAAGGAAAATTTTCTTCAACTGATTTAATCACTGGAAACAAAATGAATTTTTGTGATTTTAGTACTGATAACCATGTTAGCAAATAACCTAGAAAATATGTGTGCCTGCTTAGTATTTGTCATGCTATTACAAAATAATTTTACAATGATCAACTAATTATTACAACCAAAAAATGTGGCATGCTTTGGAATGGTTGGAAATTAGCAAAATTATTTACATGTTTACCATTTTTTTTTGTGGTAAATTCACTGTTCTCTTGTTAAAGGGATCTTTAAAAAAAAAAAATAAACCCCAAATGCAAATACTTCACACTGCTGATATAGAAAAAGCTTTTCTATAATGGAAGTAAAGAAAATAAGTGATTAATAATCTATTAAACAGTAATATGCGTATTCTTACCAAAAAATGACAAGGTGAAAAGTGATTCCAAGTCACTCTCTCAATCTGCCCACTGAAACGCCACATTCGATGGCTCTCCTCCGGACTCCGGCAGTCATACAGAGCCACGGACCTGGGCGTGTTCAGGCAAAGTTAGGAGTTCAATAAACACCACCATGAAATCAAGATCCAATTATTTACAGCCTATTTTAAGGTTCTAAAAGAACAGATGAATTGATTTTTACTAATTGGTGAACTCTGGTCCTGTCACTTGAAGACACTGGTGGCTCCGGATGTCACAGTGGCTTTGACCTCCCCCAGATTGAATCCTCTACTTTCAAGATGAATCGTCCCTATTTCCCAAAGAACAGGACAATTTCTAATTTGTCGTTCCTCAATACTGCTCAGAGCCAGTCTTAGCCACATTTACTTTTTACAAGCAGGTTACCGTGTTGGGGGAACAGATGAATGAAGTGAAGTGAAAGTTGCTCAGTCGTGTCCAACTCTTTGCGACCCCATGGACTATACAGTCCATGGAATTCTCTAGGCCAGAATACTGAACTAGGTAGCCTTTCCCTTCTCCATGGGATCTTCCCAACTCAGGGGTCGAACCCCAGGCTCCCGCATTGTAGGCAGATTCTTTACCAGCTGAGCCACAAGGGAAGCCCAAGAAAACTGGAGTGGGTAGCCTATCCCTTCTCCAGTGGATCTTCCCAACCCAGGAATCAAACCAGGGTCTCCTGCATTGCAGGTGGATTCTTTACCAACTTAGCTATCAGGAAAGCCAGGTAACACGTCTCAATCACATTTACTCTCTACAAGCAGGTTACTGTGTTGGGGGAACAGATGAATAGTCTTGTGTAGTTTTGCATGAATCCCAACTACAAAAGGACAAGGATACAAAATAAAAGACCGCATCTTAGTTTCTGTGTTTACTAGCTACCTCTCCCATCTCCAATCTGTAAAGAGCACACACATGATTTGGAAACCCCCTGTGATGACTGCAGTGGTCCAGGTCTTCATCTCTCCCCACATCCATGCCCTCTGTCAGTGATCTAGGAGTTCCTCCCCTAAAGGCAGATCTCATTTTCTACTCCGTGTGATGTCTGTTTCGGCCTACAGTAAGACAGATATGTAGTAGGTCTGAGCCCATGTCTAAGAGGCCTTGGTGTCTCTGCTTGTACTCCTGACCTTGCTGTGGCAATGTATGTGGACTAGCCTGCTAGTTTTAAAAGGATGTAAAACAGGACAATCTCTGGGCCTAAACACGTCAAGATTAGTAGAGCTATCAGTTGAATCTAGCCTCGATTAGTTCAATCTTGCAGAAGTCAAGAAGCAAATATTCATTGCTTAAGACACTGAATTTTGAGATGGCTTGCTTCAGAGCAATGTCTAACTCACACACCCTCTAAAAATTGAAGGAGTAGTTGGGAATTACAACAGAACCATATTCCCCTGCAGACCGAGAGGATCAAGCTGAAAGGACATATAAGTACTACTAAAGATTTAAACACATAAAAGCCATAGTAATAAATTCTATCTGTTTCCAGTTTTTTAGGGAATCTCCGCACTGTTCTCCATAGTGGCTGTACTAGTTTGCATTCCCACCAACAGTGCAAGAGAGTTCCCTTCTCTCCACACCCTCTCCATCATTTATTGCTTGTAGACTTTTGGATCGCAGCCATTCTGACTGGCGTGAAATGGTACCTCATAGTGGTTTTGATTTGCATTTCTCTGATAATGAGTGATGTTGAGCATCTTTTCATGTGTTTGTTAGCCATCTGTATGTCTTCTTTGGAGAAATGTCTATTTAGTTCTTTGGCCCATTTTTTGATTGGGTCGTTTATTTTTCTGGAGTTGAGGTGTAGGAGTTGCTTGTATATTTTTGAGATTAGTTGTTTGTCCGTTGCTTCATTTGCTATTATTTTCTCCCATTCTGAAGGCTGCCTTTTCACCTTGCTAATAGTTTCCTTTGTTGTGCAGAAGCTTTTAAGTTTAATTAGGTCCCATTTGTTTATTTTTGCTTTTATTTCCAATATTCTGGGAGGTGGGTCATAGAGGATCCTGCTGTGATGTATGTCGGAGAGTGTTTTGCCTATGTTCTCCCCTAGGAGTTTTAGAACTGCCTTATGATCCAGCAATCCCACTGCTGGGCATACACACTGAGGAAACCAGAAGGGAAAGAGATACGTGTACCCCAATGTTCATCGCAGCACTGTTTATAATAGCCAGGACATGGAAGCAACCTAGATGCCCATCAGCAGATGAATGGATAAGAAAGCTGTGGTACATATACACAATGGAGTATTACTCAGCCATTAAAAAGAATATATTTGAATCAGTTCTAATGAGATGGATGAAACTGGAACCTATTATTCAGAGTGAAGTAAGCCAGAAAGAAAAACACCAATACAGTATACTAAGGCATATATGTGGAATTTAGAAAGATGGTAACAATAACCCTGTGTACGAGACAGCAAAAGAGACACTGATGTATAGCTCAGTCTTATGGACTCTGTGGGAGAGGGAGAGGGTGGGGAGATTTGGGAGAATAGCATTGAAACATGTATAATATCATGTATGAAACGAGTCGCCAGTCCAGGTTCGTGCACGGTACTGGATGCTTGGGGCTGGTGCACTGGGACGACCCAGAGGGAGGGGAGGAGAGGGAGGAGGGAAGAGGGTTCAGGATGGGGAATGCGGGTATACCTGTGGCGGATTCATTTCGATATTTGGCAAAACTAATACAATATTGTAAAGTTTAAAAATAAAATTAAATTAAAAAAAAAAAGCAAAAGTAAATTCTATCTGAACACTCAGTGATACTTTCTGAATTAGTTCAAGAGGAAAAGAAAAAAGACAACAATTAATTCCTAAAATGCTTTCTTACTTATCATATGATCCAGAAATCAGAGTCTGTGCTTCAAATGGGTGAAACTGGAGAGTCTGGACCTAAGAGGAAGAAACATAAATTAATAGATAAATGTTTGTTTGGTTTTGGTAAAACTGCCTAATACATGATGGGAATCAACTTAGCAGTGTTCCTACAAATTCTTTCCTTTGAAATGTATTATATGAAGAAGCATAAATGTATTACATAATTAAAAGGACAAAACATACTTCTAAATAAAGGCTGATACTTAAAAGACCCAATGCAGCATTCCCCAAATTGTGCTAGGCAGAATACATATGTCCCTCAGATGTTAAAGTATAGTCAGAAGAAATAGGGGAGTGGTCAAACTTACTGGGCAACGCTACACGTTCTCAAAGTTTCACAACATGCATTAATTAGCACATTAGATTCCTGGGTTCTGCGGTATCATCCGTTAAAATTCTTTAACTCCATTAAGTGACTGAAACCCGTCATCCCTTTCTAGGAGCCTCTGTAAAAATGCTGTAAAGCACTGATGTTCCTAGTCACTTTACCTTTCTGCATCTATTTCTGCAAAGCTCAAGAGGATCATAATTATAACTATCGCAAAAGGCCCTGTGAAGATCCAGTGGGCTAGCACATCAAAGCACTGTGTAATTCACAAAAAGTCATATATAAATGTTTGGGATCATTTGTTGTACTTCATACACGTCCCAGCTTTTTTAGAATGCCCTTTATCCACGAAATCACCATACCTTGTCTGTGTGAACGGCAAGGCTAGCTGCTGGCTTCCCCAAGGACATATCCCACAGAATAACAGTGTTATCAGCTGATGCACTGGCCAGCACATTTCTGAGAAAGGGAGGAAACAAATCAGGTAATCTTTTAAAAATCAAGAGCATTACATGTAAGAATTCTGCTTATAACTCTACCAAAAAATAAAATACCTAGGAGTAAACTTAACAAAAGAAATGCAAGATTTTCAATATTCTGAGAGGTTACCCAGAGGTTCCAATTTGCAGCTAAGTTTGGGAAATACTAACCTAAACAACATTCTCAAGTCCATTTGCCCAAACAATTGTAACTCTGTAGAGGTCCAAACACAAATGAGAAGACAGGACATCCTTCAGTAAGCTAGCACTCTGGGACCTTCCTAAGAATGCTCAAATTATGAAGTGTCCAGTGTAACAGAAATGCTTTTAAAAAGCTGTCTTGGGTATTCAAGTTTGTCCTTCCCCTCTAAGTAAGTTGTACTCAATGCTTACCTTCCTTGCCTCAATAGCCCCCCAAACCAACTGTATTGTTAGGAAAATGGCCCTTTTGAGATAATAAGTATAAAAAAATACATGGATGACATGCAAAAGAATTAAGTTGAACTCTTACCTTACAGAGTATACAAAAATTAACTCAAAATATATCAAAGACTTAAACCTAAGAGCTAAAACTATAAAACTTTAAGGGGAAAATCTTCGTGACAGTGGATTTGCCAATGATTCCTTTGCTGTTACACTAAAAGCATAAGCAACAAAAGTGAAAATGAACTGCACCACTCAAAGTGAAAAACTTCTGTGCTTTGAAGGACACGTAACAGAGTTAAAGTCAATCCACTGAATGGGGGAAAATACTGCCAAATCACAAATCTCGTAAGAGATTAATTTTCAGAATATATAAAGAACTCCTACAACTTAACAGCAAAGGGGATCTTCCCAACTTAGTGATCTAACCTGGGTCCCCTGCATTGCAGGTGGATTCCTTACCATCTGAGCCACCAAGGAAACCACATTTCATTCATTTATGACAGCAAAAAACCAAACAACTAAAAAAATGGACAGAAGGATTTGGATAGACATTTCCCCAAAGAAGGTATACAATGGCCAACAAGTACTTGAAAAGGTGACTGACATCACTAGTCACCAGGGAAATGCAACTCAAAGCTACAGTGAGGTACCACTTCACACCAGTTAGGATGGCTACTACGAAGACAACAATAACGAAAACAGCAAGTATCAAGTGTTCAAAAGGATGTGGAGAAACTGGAGCCCTTGTGCACTGCTGGTTAGAAGGTAAATGGTGCAACTGCTGTAGAAAACAGTATGGTGGTTTTTCAAGAAGTTAAATTTAGAAATACCATCAGCTCCAGCAATTTTAGCTGTATATTGAAAAGAACTCAAAGGAGGGACTCCAACAGATACATGTAAACCCATGTTATTATATGTACGTGAATAACACCAGCATTATTCACAAGAGCCAAGAAGTGGAAACAGACCAGGTGTCCATTCAGTTTAGTTCAGTCACTCAGTCGTGTCCGACTCTTTGCGACCCCATCGCCAGGCCTCCAGGTCCATCACCAACTCCCGGAGTTCACTCAAACTCACCTCCATCGAGTCTGTGATGTCATCCAACCATCTCATCCTCTGTCGTCCCCTTCTCCTCCTGCCCCCAATCCCTCCCAGCATCAGAGTCTTTTCCAATGAGTCAACTCTTCACATGAGGTGGCCAAAGTATTGGAGCTTCAGCATCAGTCCTTCCAATGAACAACCAGGACTGATCTCCTTCAGAATGGACTGGTTGGATCTCCTTGCAGTCCAAGGGACTCTCAAGAGTCTTCTCCAACACCACAGTTTAAAAGCATCAATTCTTCAATGCTCAGCTTTCTTCACAGTCCAACTCTCACATCCATACACAACCACTAGAAAAACCATAGCCTTGACTAGATGGACCTTTGTTGGCAAAGTAATGTCTCTGCTTTGCAATATGCTATCTAGGTTGGTCATAACTTTCCTTCCAAGTAGTAAGTGTCTTTTAATTTCATGGCTGCAGTCACCATCTTCAGTGATTTTGGAGCCCCAAAAAATAAAGTCTGACACTGTTTCCACGGTTTCTCCATCTATTTCCCATGAAGTGATGGGGCCAGATGCCATAATCTTCGTTTCTTTGTTACTCTCCTTTTTCACTTTCATCAAGAGGCTTTTTAGTTCCTCTTCACTTTCTGCCATAAGGGTGGTGTCATTTGCATATGTGAGGTTATTGATATTTCTCCCGGCAATCTTGATTCCAGCTTGTGCTTCTTCCAGCCCAGCGTTTCTCATGATGTACTCTGCATATAAGTTAAACAGGCAGGGTGACAGTATACAGCTTTGACGTACTCCTTTTCCTATTTGGAACCAGTTTGTTGTTCCATGTCCAGTTCTAACTGTTGCTTCCTGACCTGCGTACAAATTTCTCAAGAGGCAAGTCAGGTGGTCTGGTATTCCCATCTCTTTCAGAATTTTCCACAGTTGATTGTGATCCACACAGTCAAAGGCTTTGGCATAGTCAATAAAGCAGAAATAGACGTTTTTCTGGAACTCTCTTGCTTTTTCCATGATCTAGCGGATGTTGGCAAT
>NW_011494899.1:2080261-2089342 GCF_000754665.1 Bison bison bison
ACTGACCCTTTCCAGTCCTGTGGCCACTGCTGAGTTTTCCAAATTTGCTGGCATATTGAGTGCAGCACTTTCACAGCATCATCTTTCAGGATGTGAAATAGCTCAACTGGAATTCCATTACCTCCACTAGCTTTGTTCGTAGTGTCCATAACAGATGGATAAACAAAATATGGCAAATATGTACAATGGAGTATCATTTGGTCTTAAAAAGGAAGGAAATCCTGCTATATGCTACAACATGGATGAACCTTTTCTAAGTGAAATAAGCCAGTCACAAGAAGACAAATACTATGATTCCACTTATAAGAGGTACCTGGAGGAGTCAACTCATAGAGATAGAAACTAGAATGCTGGGTACTAAGACGTGGGTGGGCAGGAAATGGGGAGTTGCTGTTTATTGGACATATAGTTTCAGTTTCGGAAGCAGAAAAACTTCTGGAGTTGAATGGTGGTAATGGTTGCACAACAATGTGTGAGATGTCCAGAAAAACTGTGTCCAAAAAACTATATACCTAAACATGGTTAAAATGATATTTTACAAAAAAAGAACATGTGGACAAGATGTTGTCAAAACTAAATGAAGTGAGAACATGTCTTCCGTGCAGTAACGACTCTGCACCACTGGAACTGCGACCGCAGCACGTGCTGCTTTTCCCAGCGGTGCTGGAAGAAGGGCCTTGGTCCCCAAACATGTAGTGAGCATCTACTAAGTGAGGAGACGGCAGGCGGGGTGGGGGTTGCAAGGATACAGACAGCGGCGTTCCTGCCTCCAGCAATGTGTACTGCAGGGAGAGAGAAGAAAGCAAGGACACAAGGACGCGAAACACAGTGCAGAGAGAGTAAATGGAGGCGGGAGGTAAAAAGCACAGCGGTTAGTCTTTAGCAAGCCTTCAAAGAGTATCTCTTCTTACCTGACCAGCTTATTCCAAGAAAGGTCAAGGACAGCATCTGTATGCCCATCTGCTGAGGAATTCTGTAATAATTGTTTAATTACTTTTGGTATTAAAGCATACCCCCAATAAAATTGGTTTATTAATTTGAAAGATTCTTTAAAACATTAAGATTATTCTGATCTTAAGTAAACTTGCTCCAAGATCTAGGGAAAGAAACACCTTGTCTCCCTCTTACTTCAGAGATATGATAAATGTTCTTTACAGGGAAGAAACTACAGTAGTTCTTAACCTGTTATAATTCTATAAATCAACCCCCAACCCATCTCTCCCTCACCAAAAATGTAACAATTTTAAAAGCTATAGGAATACAAGGATATTTAGAATTCAACATACTCAAGGCTAAAGAGAAACATTTTAAAAGTTCAAAAACAGCACATTAGTGTGAATAGCTACTATACATAAAGGAGGCTCATAATCTAAGAGTAACTTGTCTTGTGCAAGGATGAATAATGTGCCAGTGTAGGTTTTATGTAATCAGAAATCAATGTTTCCTTGGATGGGCTTTTTGAACCTAGAAACTACAGTAACTTTGTAACTGCCTTATCTTATTCCACCAAAACCGTCTGGCTGAAACACTGTATGTTCTCAGCCCCTGTTCCCACCTCCCCTCAAACCTATTTCTAGTTATCATTAGAGTTTAAATATCTATTAGCTTGTTTACCTTCTTTCCTTTCTTTTTCTTCTTTTTTGACAGCTTACTTCCAAGTGTGAAGACTGGCTCTAGAGAGTCCACTATATCCAGGTCCCACACTTCAATAACAGGGGTCATGTTTCCCACAGCAATGTAATTTCCTACAAGAGGAAATGATACATTTGTGATTTAAAAAATAATTCTAATGAAATACATTATACTGCAGACTGACTGAGCCATGGCTTAGAGCAAGTTCTCTCAAACTTTCATGTGCGTGTACATCACCTGGATGTTGTTAAAATGCAGACTGTTTCAAGAGGTCTTGAGTGGGCCTTAAAGCTGCATTTGTAACCGGCTCCCAGATGCTGCAGTGCTGTGCTTCTGGTCCTCAGATCACAGCGTGAGTAACAAGGGCTCCGTCTCCTGGTCCAGGGTCTTCACTGATACAATGACAGACCCTTCCTACCTTCATGGCTGTGGTGAGGATGAGGATTTGCCTAGATCGTGAATGTGAACAAGCTTTGCAAACAAGACGTGAGGTGTGTTAACAATTTTTACCCTAATTATTACGTGTGATGGGGCAATGAACAGTGTGCAGCTACGGCCAAAGGGACTAAGCGAAGGTTCCAATTCTCTCTTCATTCTGGTTCTACTTGATGTTTTCTGAAAAGGGCCGTGCACTAAACTCTACCTGATGACACTGGACACAGCATGCCAGCTTATGCTGGGTTTTCAGGAGACGGCCTCACAGTTCTGAGCCCTCACCAGGCCCTGTCCTTCTGCCTAGTGAGCAGCTACCTCTTTAGCCCGTTGAAAGTCTGGAGACATACAGACTCCAAGCAATTAAGTGGCTGTGGTCTGAAAACTATGTAACTTCATGAAACATCAACCATTCTGGCAACACTCATACAAAATAGATGACGTGTGTAGCTAGGAAAAACACACAGGAGTAGAACCACTGAGCAATCTTTTAAGTTTTCTAATTACCAGTTGAGTCATCTGGGCTAGGATCAAAATTTAGCCATTCCACACTCAAAGGGTATGCAGACAACAGGATATCATGGTGGACATAAAAAGAATCTTCTTCTTGATTATAAACTGAAAAGATTGGGAAGAGAGATTTTATTACATCAGAGTAAGAAATCATATCCCACTCAAAAGAAGAGAGACTCCCTTTTAAACCTATGGCAGTCACTTGCTCAAAGTCATACATTTAATACACTTAAAATGATGACATTAAAGAAATTCCAAAGTAGGTACTGCTAGGCAAAAGTTTTTCATGTCTAATATATTCCTAGTACCTGGTGAGCCCCAAAGGGGAACAGAAACACTGACAGAGAATTTTCATCAGGCTGCATGCTCCATCTGCATGTTCCCTGGCTAAAACGGTCTGACCTTTTGGATCACCAAGGACAGAAAACGTTCATAACGTCTCCATTAGAAGTGCTTCATCACTATTTTATCTTTTAAAGATCTATTTGGTAATAAGTCAGAACAAATCAGTACTGGAGAGAAATAACTCATAGTTTCAGAAATTTAAATGCTTATCAAAAATTGCTTCTTTAATATTATTAAAATCAGTAAGAAATCTTAAAAATTATATAATGAAACACTGATGAACAGAGAGCCTAAGTAACCAGAAATTCTCCCCTAATATGCTTTTTACTAGAAAGAAGCAATTTAAGATGAGCTAAGGATTTTTAAAAAATTCTTCAGACCATGGTATCTGGGGTAGATCTTGGGACTAGCTGATTCCATGTAATGTTCTGGCATATCACTTTATGATGAGAATGTGTGTTCAAAAGCAACAGCTTGTGGTCCTGTAAGAACCCCAACCATGGTCAATGTGCTCAGCTTACATTTTAAAGAAAGATGACAATGAAGCCTTAACATAATCTTCTTTTGATCATGTCTTTTTATTATTCAGATTTAGAGAGTAATTTTGAAATTATTCCTGAAGAGATACACCACGTAACTTGGAGATTCACACCAAATCCAAATAAAGCATATCATTAATGACCTAACTTAGAATGAAACAGGAATTCAATTACTTTACTTCAACTTCTCAGCTCCTGTGTGATAACTCACAAGATTCAAAGGAATGACTAGTGTAAACTTTCAAATGAGAATGTATAAAAATCAGTGATGACTAACTGTAATAGCTCCAATTTTTTGAAACTGGAATTGGTCTTTAAAAAATTCCACCAACATGGTTTAAGTTTAAAATATGTAAAAAGTTCAAAGATAATTAGAAGAATAACTTCACATTGAAATAATTGCTATTTAAAGCCTTTTTGATTGTATAAATAGATCACAATGGGCCATGGGATAAAAATGGCCTAATTGATAGGCTTCCTATAGGCAAACTTAAAGGCTGTAAAAAAATCCAAGTTAATAAATAGAGTATGAGTAATCTAGAAGGTGCCAATAAACATTAAGCCCAAGGGATTTAATTTTCATACTATGTAACTGTGTTTCCTATTAAAAAAAGGTATTAACCTAATAATCTCTTTAAGCTTCAAAATTTTAAGACAGATGAATAGAATCAACTAAAATGAGATACAACAGGACTTGGTGCCTAGAAATCCATAGTAGTTACTATGGTGTTTATTTTAATATCACTTAAGTACAGAACCTTTTAGTAAGAGATGTATTCCACTTACCATGAACCTCTAAATTGCATTGGTCCTGTTCAGCTCTGCCACAAACTATGAGATTGTCACTGGGCTTAATCAAGAAATCTTCACGTTCATATTGCTCCTAAGTGGAGACAGGAAAAGTCATTGATTAGACTCAGCTATTTGGGAAGGTTTTTCAAACACTTGAGGATAATTAGAAAAACCACATAGGTATTTACCGTATCTTTCAGAGTGACGTAAGGATCTTGATCATTACTCCCATAGACTGTAAGACCCAAGAGAGATTCACCAAGAGTTTCAGCATCTATAAGAATTCATACAATGAAATGAATAAGCCAGTCCTTTTGACTAAAGCATTCTTCCTAAGACATGGGCTTCCCTGGTGGCTCAGACAGTAAAGAATCTGCCTGCAGTGCAGGAGACCTGGGTTTGATCCCTGGGTCAGGAAGATCCCCTGGAGACAGAAATGGCTTCCCACTCCAGTATTCTTCCCTGAAGAATTCCATGCACAGAGGAGCCAAGCAGGCTACAGTCCATGGGGTCTCAAAGAGCTGGACACAACTGAATGAGTCAAATACACACACACATCCCATCTTTAAACTTAGACCCTACTGTCTATTTCATAACTGAATCATTTATAATTGGGAAAGGAAATAGTAGATAATAATAAATAGGAATTTAAAAGCCATTTACTTTTGGCCCTGGAATGCACATCTAATAGTCTTGAAATATACACTCTTCCAATACAAGAATCAACTCAAACCAAGAAACTCCCTTTTAGAAAATATCAGAACTCTACTCAGATCCTCTAGCTTGCTCCTTGTAATCATTCAAAACTGCTACAGAGAGGTGGCCTTGTAGACCTGGAAAGAAACAGGTCCCTAAAACACTGGTATCAACACATTAAATGTTGCCTGGTCAAAGAAAACTGTAAACTGATGAGCCTCATACAGTTAAGTGCGCTTCTTTATTGCAAGATATCTCATAATTGCTGACAGGCTAACTTGCCCAGTGAATCTGAAAGAGGAGCTACTACCCTTTACACCAAGTTTACCTCAAAGTGACATTCTTTCATGGCATGTCTACAAAGGTGACAGAGTAGACCCCGAGTAACATAAAACTCAGGAGAAGGAAGATACTCTCAATTTCCAGGAGAAGCTCCTTAAAGGAGGCAGGGCTCCTAGGTCTTAAACATCTGACAGGTAACAGACGGGAATTTCTATGGGACAAGGCAGACAGAGTCAGCAGGGAATGGAGTGTATTAGGAAGCAGTGTCTGAATGGCTTTTCTCTGGGCTGATTAGCTCTTCCTTCTCTGTATTTCAATGGTACTCTGTCCTAACAGGATGGAAGCAACCCAGAGCGGGGCCTACAACCCAGAGTCCAATGGAAAAAAAGTATCCTCTGCATCTGAGGAAGTACACTGAAAAGCATGAAGGTTTTAGAGTCAGAGGATATTCAAACCTCAGCTCCATTATTCACCAGCTGTGTGACACTGGTAAATTTATTTCATCTCTGTAAGCCAGTATTTTTTCTGTAAAATGGAGGTAATAATTTCTCTCTCATAATTGCAGATAAAGAAAAATGAATTACAGATTAACCACTACTTGCAATAAAATATACAATACTGTTTTTTTGTTTTGTATTTTAGATCTTAGATAAGTGGGTTGAACTGATTTTTTTAAACCAGTTTAGGAAACATGCTGTCTGCCTTGAGCCTTGACCCAGATTATCTGACTGACATAAAGGACAACGGGATTTCAGAGTAAAGCTTTGGAACCCTAGTAACATGATCTAATGCACTGAGCTTGGAATAAAAACCAGTGTAAGTGACTAAATTCTAACCTGGGTCGCCTTCCTCGTCATATTTATCCAAGTCGTACTCAGCCAGCTCGTCATCATCCAGAGTCCTGTCATCTTCTGGGTCGCCATCCTCCAGGGGCTCCCGTGGTCGGGCCTGGGTACGTGCACTCTGCATGCCATCCTCTGAAGGATTGCCCGTTTCCTCTTCATCACTGCCACCTTCTTCTCTACGCCAGAGAAAAAAAGAAGTAGTAAAAAGATCAGCCAAAAGACACTGTTCAATAATAAGACCACCCTGTTATCACTGTTTAGGATTTACAGTTCATCTAGACTTGACTACAGGAATCAACATCCCCAAACTTACTGTAATTTTTCCTTTGCTTCAGCAATGAGACGTTTCACTTCTTCTTTACTAAGTTCTACCTATAAGAGAGCAAACATTTCATTATGATATATTTAAGGAAACCATTTTTAAGTCTCTGAATTAAAAAGATTGCAAATTAATCTAAAATATGGTTTTAAGAGACATTCAAAATATCAATCCAAAGTCTCTAAATTTAATATAAATGGACTTCTGACATGTCCTTATAAATTAAGATCCCTCCTCACCCAGAACTGTTAAAAAATCATGTTCTCTCCAGACTTTTTTTTAAAAAAGATGGACTTGTATAAACTGCCTTCTAGGATAGCTCATCTCATTTTCTTCTGATTACCTCCGCTCGTTGGCCATTTCTCCCCATGTTCCCTGTGGATATTCCTAAACAAACCACTTTTGCCTTCATCTCCCACTCTGTTCCCTGGTATCACTGCCAAGTATTCACTCACTGTGCTGTCAACACCTTGCAAAGCTCATTCTCTCTGAATGGATTACTCCAAACTTTCCTTGCTCTATCCCTACACTGCAGTTTCATTTTTCTGACTGTCTATAAGACTCTCCACTTGGACATCCGGTTCAAAACTGGTCATCCTCTTTAGTGCCAAACTGTAAGCTCCTGGTTACTGTGTTCCACCATTCTTGATAGATGATGAACCAATCAATCACCCAGTTTGTACCAAAATGCCTTTAATAATATAGAAATCCTATTGGATAGGATTTCTATCCAGAAACTAAAGGGTCTTAAAATTTTAATTAGGAGATACTTATTTTTCTAATTTCTCTTTCTGGGACTTTGTAGAACAAATCCAATTTCTTCTTCCTACAAACTCTTATGCAATGGTTCCCAAATCTGTCTCACATTAGAATCACCTGAAGGACTCTTTAATCTCAGACTATACTCCAAACTAAATAAATCACAATACCTGGGAGCTGGTAGTTTTTGAAGCTCCCCAGGTGGTTTCAATGTGTGGACATATTTGGAAATCAGTGTCCTCAAGTATTTGAAGTCTCTGGTCCCCTTTTAACAACTCTTGCTTCCTTCAATAATTTTTAATATATTATTTCCTGTCCCCATTCTATATGCATGCTCAGTCGTGTCCGACTCTTTGCAATCGGATGGACTGTCCTCTGCCAGACTCCTATGTTCATGGGATTCTCTAGGCAAGAATACTGGAGTGGGTTGCCATGCCCTCCAGGGGGATCTTCCCACCCAGGGATAGAACCCGCCTCTCTTACGTCTCCTGCATTGGCAGGTGGGTTCTTTACCATTAGCGCCACACTGAATGCCTACCATGTGCCAAATGCTGGGGAAACTGGAGAATAAAACAGTCTATGTCCTGGTGGAACTGGCTCAATAACCTGAAACAAACACTACCCCGCCCGTTTTTTTCCTTAACATTTATTCCCACTGACAAAGTATTATATATGCACATGTCAACTCCATAAAGGCAGGGAGGGACTTATCCTGTTTTGTTCATGCCTATCCCAGGACCCTGAACAATACTGGGAACGAGAAAGCACTTCGTTAAGTATCTGTTGAATAACGTAGGTAATCTCCTCGGCTACAGACTCAGTCTCTCTTGTAGGCTTTTCCCCTTCATAAAGTGTCACCGTTTACCTCTACCCCACCGCCCGCGGCCTCATCAACACTTCATTTGCACTACTGCGAGAACTCCTAATTCAATTCTCGAGCTCACGACACCGTAGTCTCCACACCAGTTTTTCTACACCACGGTTTTCATCCAGTTCATTCCTCCCCGCCGAGGGGAGGAGGGGAAAGTGGAGTTTCGCCCCCTTTTCCCGGTTTGCCTGAAAACGCACTAGGGTGGTGGGAGACTATGTGGCGTCGTCAAGAGGTCTCGATGGAAGTTCTCAGCAAGCACCATCCCTCCTCCTTCCACGAGGTCCACATGCGTGCGAATCGCGGGGTGTGGGGTGGGTCGGGCTCGGGTGGGAAGGGACGGCGAGGAGGCGGGGCCCAAAGGGCCAGGAGTCCCAGACCCTCGTAACCACAGCCCTAGCCACGACAAACAGGCCACAGCCGGCCCCACCCCAGGTCATTCCCACCAGCGGCGCCAGGGCCGCGCGTTCCGGGTCCAGGTTCCCAGGCGGCGCTGACCCAGGATGCTGCAGAGAGGCTGCTCCCCCTATACCACGGAGCGACCGGGCCTCACCTTGTCTGGCGTCTCTTTGGCCACGCCGCAGCGGACCCAAGCCACGCACGTCACCTGGCGGCTGCGGTTCATGGTCCTCGGCGCAGCGACGCCTCACGCTACAGACTTGGCCCCGGCGGGGCTGGAAACCCCCTCCGCCCTTCGGCCAGCAAGCTCCGTGAAGGCCTCCCGGCCGCAGCGTGGGGCAGAACGCAGGCGCCGTCCACCTGGTCCTTAGGGGTCGGCGCCCGCTTCTGACGTCATTCGAAAGCGGCGAACGGGAAAGGGGTGGGGAAAGATTTGGTATCCGAGGCAGCGGGGTTAGGAATCCACGAGGGCTAGACTGCTGTGTACGGTGGTGTGAATGGGTTTTACAAGACATCCGTGACGATGTCTGCGGGCTTCGTGGGAGTAATGAATAAATAAATTGGAACTGTAAAGGTCAGAGCCAGATTTACACCAACCTTTATTTTGCCTCCATATTCTCAGAGCTGACAATGGTAGAGGTTTTAGGTTTGTTTTTAAAA
>NW_011494899.1:2089442-2113049 GCF_000754665.1 Bison bison bison
TTTAAAAGCTTTCTCCAAAATGAACTTTTTTTTTTTTCTTCTCTGGCCAGGCGGTAGGGCTTGTGGAATCTTGGTTCCCCAAGCTCAGCAGAGCAGTGAAAGCCCCAGCCTTACACAGGATGACCAGGGAATTCTAAATGAATTATCATTTCAAGGAGATAGTTCAGCCATTACATTTCATTACATTCTTGCATGTTACTTATATACTAAGTACAAGGTAGTGGTTGTAGCAGCAGCAAACACAAAGTGCTTGATATATACAGGAGGCACCATTTTAAGTGCCTTATGTAAACTTGGTAACTTCTTAACCCTTTGTGGGAGATCTTAGGGGGAATACTATCCTTCCCAAGGCCACACAGCTAGCAAGTAGCTAGGATACTGTCAACTACAAATTGGCACTTACCATGGGCACTTGCTTCCCTGGTGGCTCAGACAGTAAAGAATCTGCCTACCATGCGAGAGACCTGGGTCTGATCCCTGGGTTGGGAAGATCCCCTAGAGGAGGAAATGGCAACCCACTCCAGTATTCTTGCCTGGAAAATCCCATGAACAGAGGAGCCTGGTGGGCTACAGTCCATGGGGTTGCAGAGAGACATGACTGACCAACTAACACTTTCACACACTATGGACACTTGCCATCTACCTCTACAAGAATTAAATCATGATGGGCTTCTGGAGCTGCTGACCTTCAATGCACCGTGAGACTAGTTCAGGGTGGGGAGCAGAAATGAGGCTGTGTGCTGGGGAAAAACTGGCAGGACAGTCATCAGGTAGGTAGATATTTTCAAGAGCTGATTTTCTTGGCTGTGTGACCCTGTCTTGGTCACTTGCCCTCTCTGAGTTTTCATCTCTCTTCCCTACATCTGAGACTGGCAAGCAAAACAGGAGGGTGGTTGCTATGGAGAGAGTGGTGGCAAAGAAAACCGGCAGCATATGCTCTGCCCCAGTTTTATTGTCAGAATGGGCTGTCCACATATGGGGTCAATTTGTGGGCAGTTTGCAACACATTTTCCTCACATACTATAGTTTGCTTGGTTTTGCAACAATATTGATGAAACATGATGAAAAATTGCCTCCATTTAATTTTTTCCAATATTTTGGCTGCACCATGTGCCTTGCAGCATCTCAGTTCCCTGACCAGGGATTGAACCCTGGCTGCAGGAGTGAAAGCCCCGAATCCTAACCCCTAGGTCAACAGGGAACTCCCCGTCTATTTTGAGATCACACTCAGTTAGGGACTGGCAGAACTACAACTAGACACCAGCAACTCTGTACACTCAGCTGGATCCCCTTGGAACTTGCCCAGCCTGGGGAGAGATCCTCTCAGGCATGAACTGCTAATCCCTAGGGTAGGCTGAGTATGTGTTCATCTCTTCCAGGACTGTTTCTCTAAACCGATTCCTCTGTAGCTTCTTTGCTTTTGGTCCATTTTATTAAAAAACCCAAAACTTTTATTTATATTTATTTACTTATCTGGTGTGCCTGGTCCTGGTTGTGACATGTGGGATCTTTAGTTGCATTCGAACACTTAGTTGCAGAATGTGGGATCAAGTTCACTGACCAGGGATTGAACCCAGGCTTCCTGCATTGGGTGCACAGAGTCTTAGCTGCTGGATCACCAGGAAAGGGCCCTACTTTTGGCCCATTTTCAAAGGTGGTATGACAGGCTGTATTTTTTCAGAAATGACTGCAACAATATCTTCCTTCAGACGTGTTTTTCCACTATGTGTTCTTGATGCTCCCCCATGAAAACCTGGGGTCTAGCTCTACCCACCCCAGCCTTGAGTTTGGATAGGCTTATGACTGGTTTGACCAATATACAGCATGCCAGAAGTTCCAAGGTTAGGTCATAAATAGGATGCAAGTTCTGCCTTTTCTCCCCCCATGAGACACTTATGTTTGGAGTTCTGAGCTGCCATATAAAAAGTCTGACTACCCTGAGGCCACTGTGTTGTGAGGAAGCCAAACCACATAGAGAGGCCACATGTGGGTGCCCCAGTAGACAGTCCTAGATTTTGAGTCAAGCCAGACACAGAAATGAAAGAGCCTTCAGATGGTTTCAGCACACAGACACTAACCCCTCCTCTCAGCCTTTGAGTTTTTCCACCTGAGACCCAGACCTTGTGGAGCAGAGATGAGCCCTCCCCACTGTGCCTTGCCCCCAATTCTGACCGCTCTCCCCTGAATCTGTGAGCGTAGTTAAATGGTTTCTTCAAACCCTTAAGTTTTTTTTTAATCCTTCCATAATTTATTGTGGTTAAATATACTATAAAATTTACCATTTTAACCATTTTTAAGTGTACAGTTCAGTAGCATTCAGTACCCAACTACTAAGCTTTGAGGTCATTTTAAAATGCAGCAATAATTATGGGAACAGGCAAGAACCTGGGCTATATTTAGACCAGAGCACATGAGCTGATTTATTAGTAAAGACTGACTTACTAACATCTGGCTGCACTTAGGTGTACACACCTGGTATGCAAGAGTGGGCTCGTATTTGAGTAGTTGCCTCTGGATTCATTCACTCTGGGGCTGCCCTATCATGAGACAGCTTCTGCTCCATGATGGTGCTGGTTCAGAGTGGGTATTTGATAAGTATTTGTTAAACGAGTAAATAAAGAATAGAAGGTGGAGTATGGCTCTAGCTACCTTGGGCCTGCTGAACTGACATTTTTTTTTTACTGGTTTTAGATCTGACATTCTGCCACTTCAACCCAAGCTGTGAATTCCCTTTAGGATTGAAAATCCAACTGCAGTTGGCATTATTAGTTCCTTACAACAAAAATTGAAAGAGATCATGCTTAAGTAGTTCCGTTTCTAAGCTTGATTCTTGGGAACACTGATGAGCATATTTAACTCAGAAAAGCCTCTTTGCCAGAGGCCAGAACAAAATATACTTGGTAGCATGTTGGCTATAGAGCTAAAGGTCCCAGAAGATTGGACTCAAGCCCATGCAAGGCTATCATTACACCTTTTAGCTCAGTGCTGGGTATAATTAGGCTCATAAACATGATTTCTGATTGGTCCTTAGCCAGAGAAGGAAGTGAAGTGCATGGTACCCCTACACCCATTACACTAGGCTCTACTTCTTGCCCCTTCTATAGCTAACCCTACAATATTAGTTAGCTGACAAGGAGTGGAAGGATAATAGCTACCAGTTGCTAAGTGCTAGAAACTTCTGCTTCAAACAGATTTTGCCATGACACAATCAATTTTATTTTTTCTAGAACTGAACTTTTCATTTTCATGAAAATAGGAACCGTCAGGGCTTTGTTACTACAGTAGAGCCAATCAATACCTAGCATGGTGCCTGGCACAATAAATGCTGTTAGTATTTGTTGAATCAATGAATGATTTGCTGGCTTGCTCAGTTGCTTCAGTCACGTCCAACTCTTTGGACCCCATGGACTATAGCCTGCCAGGCTCCTCTGTCCATGGGGATTCTCCAGGCAAGAATACTGGAGTGGGTTGCCATTTCCTCCTCCAGGGGATCTTCCCAACCCAGGGATAGAACCCAGGTATCCTGCATTGTAGGCAGCTTCTTTACCATTGAACCACCGGGGAAGTCCCAAGTGAATGATTATCAGAGTTCTAAACTGAAGTCCACAGACATCAGGCAACTTGCCTAGAGTCACATAATTAGTAAACAGCAACATACCAACCTGACTTTTAGCACAGAATCTTTTCCTCTATGCCTCAAGTTTTCTGGTAGATTTTTCATCCATTCATTTATCTGTCAGAACTCTTCCAGATGCAAGTGACAGATAACCAAACTCTAATTGACTTGGGCAAGAAATGGAATTTACATACTCTGACGACTCAAGGATGCAATGGCTTCAGACCTGAGCTGGATCCAGGGGCTTAACCCATATCATCAGGATTTGACCTCTCTCCTATTTTCTGTCTCCATTTTGCAATGCATTTAACTAATTCCAGGCCTTCAGCAGTTTCCAGGTTGTACTACTTGCTGTCTTAACAGAAAAGCACTTGCCTTTATAAACTCTGCTTCTCTGTCTCATTTGTCTCCTTGGTTCTGAAATGGTCACTTGCCCGCTCCTAAACCAGTCACTGTAGTCAGGAGAAGGTGATGTTTTGTTTAGCAGAGACATTACTTTGCCAACAAAGGTCTGTCTAGTCAAGGCTATGGTTTTTCCTGTGGTCATGTATGGATGTGAGAGTTGGACTGTGAAGAAAGCTGAGCACCGAAGAATTGATGCTTTTGAACTGTGGTGTTGGAGAAGACTCTTGAGAGTCCCTTGGACTGCAAGGAGATCCAACCAGTCCATTCTGAAGGAGATCAGCCCTGGGAGTTCTTTGGAAGGAATGATGCTAAAGCTGAAACTCCAGTACTTTGGCCACCTGATGCGAAGAGTTGACTCATTGGAAAAGGCTCTCATGCTGGGAGGGATTGGGGGTAGGAGGAAAAGGGGACGACAGAGGATGAGATGGCTGGATGGCATCACTGACTTGATGGATGTGAGTCTGAGTGAACTCCAGGAGTTGGTGATGGACAGGGAGGCCTGGTGTGCTGCGATTCATGGGGTCGCAGGGAGTTGGACGCGACTGAGTGACTGAACTGAACTGAAGCATGTGTCCAGCTCTGGAGCCAGGGAGGGAGTCAGCTCTTACGTGGAGCATGTGGGTGAGAGTGGGGAAAAAGAGAGTTCTTTAGAAGAGAAACTGAGACACTGCTCCCAGCAGTGGGCTGGCAGGAAGAACTGATGCTCATGACATTCATAAAATATTTTCTCTGAGATTTCCATGGTGGTCCAGTGGCTAAGACTCTATTCTCCCAACACAGGGGCCCCCATTTTGATCCCTAGTCAAGGAACTAGATCCCACAGGCTGTAACCAAGAGTCCACACGTTGCAACTAAAGATCCCACATGCCACAACGAAGAACGAAGATCCCCTGTGTGGCAACTAATACCCGATGCAGCCAGATAAATAAACAAATAGCTTAGAATTATTTTTTTTTTAAACCATTTTCTCTGACATCTTTGTGCAGAGCTCTGAGAGACAGGAAGCTACAAAGAGGAATATACCATAGTCCTCCCCCCAAGAGGAGTTGACACCCTAACGGAGGACCAGAGGTGCAGTTTCTCAAGGGGAAACTGAGAAGTGCAAGTGAATGTGGTTGTGGTGGCCTGATTCCGACTCACTTACCTGGTTCCCCGTCCAGATGCTGTGGGACAGCTGAAGTTTCTGACCACTTAGCCTGCACCGAAACTCTGCATTTTCCCAAACCCTCCCTTCTGGATGCCACCACCATCTCTACCTCTTAGGAAAGAAAACCCTTTCCCCAAGTTCAAGGAAGGTCCTGGGTAAGACCTCACTGTTTGTCTTAAGTCGAAACTTCAATCCCATAAGCTTGCTAACTCCAGTCCTACCTTGGTTTTCTGCTCTCTCCAGGTGACCAGCCGTGCGGTACTGAGGTTCCAACCCCAGACGTGAGGCTGGAGCAGAGTGGACAGGAGGAGACAGGTGGAGAGGTGGGGGCAGCCTGATGGCGACTGTCTTGGCAGCTGGTGGTAAGGGAGGCTGGGGGCCGTCATGGGGCATACGACAGACAAAGGGCGCATGTAACTTAACGTTTTCATGTCATCTGGTCTCCGGTGTGTAGAATGTGTGCTGGGGGACCAAGTGAATGTGGGGAAACCATCAGGAGGCCACCATATGGCTAACCTAGGGAGAGATGATGCCATTTGGATTACAGCAAGGCCGAGGAGGGATGGAGGGAAGTGGGAAAAGCCACCATCTGCTGATGGGAGGGTCTGTAAAGAATTGGTGGCTGTGTTTAATTTACCACAGATGAGAAGACTGAGACCCAGAAGAAGGATGTGACTGATCTAAGATATCGGATCAGGGCCTGAGTCTTCCAGCTTCATTCTTAGTGGCTCCCTTCACACCCGCACGGCCCCTTCTGGAAGGGAAGGCAGGAATGTGCACCCTGGGAAGACGGAAGCCCCACCAAAGCCCCGGGTGAAAGAAATCAGTCACATCCCCGCCATCTCAAGTCCCACCTGGTGGCATTCAGACAGGTTTCTGAGGAGACAGAACCCTATTTCCATTGTCACGAGAACAAGGACTAGGAAACGGATCCAGTTGCTCACAAGAAGCAGAGAAAGGATGGGCGGGGCAAAGGTTTTGATATCCCTGCTTCAGGATGCCAACAGAGAACCGACTTGACGCTAAAGGGTCCTGGAGACATTTAAAGGCAAGTTCTGGGCTCCTCTGGCCAGCCTCTGGCAAACATCAGCCATCACACAGGTCAAGTTGAACGCCCGTGTTTGACTTGTTCACCAGAGAGTGATCCATCTTATGACTCCCAGAGCTTGGAGGAGAAGACAAGCCCAGTGAATATCTGAATAAGAAGGGGAAGCATGACATCTCTGGAGCCCTCTTAAGGATGGAGTGAGTAGAATGATGTAGTTGTTGCCTAGTTATGAGACATTAAAACAGAGTTATCAGATTCTAATTACAGGGTTTGTTAGTGCAGTGTTCACTGCTGTATCACCCTGCCTAGCACAGAGTAGGTACTGAGTTAATATTTACTGAGTGAATGAGTGAGTGAGTGAACGCATGAGACTCCTCAGTCACTCCTCTGGAGACAGTTTGAGAGCCCCCTGAATGTGGAAGTGTGGCTCCACCTAGTGGCCACTCAAGGATTGTGCCTGGAGCTTGAGCATTCTTTGCCCCGACTTGTTCTTGAACTTAAGCATCTCTAACTGCGATCTCTAATTTCCCATTGGAAAACACCCTGATGCTGGGAAAGATTGAGGGCAAGAGGAGAAGGGGGTGACAGAGGATGAGATGGTTAGATAACATCACTGACTCAATGGACATGAATTTGAGCAAACTCTGGGAGATAGTGAAGGAGTTGGACACGATTTAGCAACTGAACAACAACTCCACCCAGTTTGGCATGAACCACCACATAGGACAGCCCAGACTTGTAGGTGAGCAGAGTCTATCTGCAGCCCTGAAATGGGAACCTTCAGAACGACACTATTTGGGGATGGGGGGACCGGCTATGTGAAATAACTGAGAATTGCTGATGTGTCAAGAATGCTGGACCAGGTGTCCAGAGGCCTGTCACTAGACTGCTGTGTGACCTTGGGCAACCAACTTGCTCTCTCTGAGCTTCAGTTTACCATCACACAGCTGTGCACCCTGTTGTACCCCTGTGCTAATTCTCAGATCCCAACACAGCTTCACTGGACACATGGGGACCACTTTGCCTATGTTCCAGCAGAGGAAACCAGCTTTAAATGAAGAAGCCCATGGCCGCATGGCTAACAAGGATCAGAATCAGGATTTGAGTTCAGATCTGTCTGACTCCAGCACCTGTACTGCTAGCATCAGTCACACTGATGCTAGAATTTCTAAAGCCATTCAGTGCTTCTGCACATCTTCTTGAGCCCCTGTCTTTCCTTTTGAGAGGCTATGTATCACAAGACTTAAGGGTGTGGCCTCCAGAGTCCACCTCCCTCAGCCTGAATCCTGGGTTTACTTATATACCTGATTCTACGAACATACCTAAAGTTCTAAAGTATGTGACCTTTGGCAAATCACTTGATTTCACTCCATTTCAGTTTTCCCTTCTGTAAAATGGAATTGAAAACAACATAGGATATTCATTTATTATTGATTTAACTCAGAATATTACCTAGGCCATCCAGTACTTATATGCATTGACCATAAATATATAGTTACACAGATACATACATACATAGGTAAGCTTTTATATGTTTTAACTATTACTTTCTGTCTTTGAACTTTCGCTGCTAATGACATAGCCTCAAAGAGCTGTACATTTAGATCTTTAATATTTTTCCAAGTAAAGTATATTTAGAGCTACAGACCAACAAGACTGAAGAAAAGACTTTCACTGTCCACCTATAAGGTTGTGTCCTATTATGGGACAACCTTGTTTGCAGGGCACTCTGAAATAACATTTGAATTTTATAAACATTGTAGTTATATTGCGAAGAGCACAAGTATATTGCATTCTATTATGCAGGGGTAGAAATATTAATTCCTTATATGCAAGTATTTAAAATTAATTGGTATTTTTGTAATCTTGTTTCTGCCTTTCTTTATTTTTATACTTGGAGCTTCCAAAATGGATATGACCTGGATTTCTCTTGACCTCCCAGAGGCCTCCATCTATGCCAAGATACCAGGATTGGAAGAAGCTAAACCTCAGAAATCCCCTTGGAGACTACAATGTAAATGAGGCGGCTTTGCCCTCCCACGAGGCCCTGTGGTAACATAGCTGAGGTGGCCGAACCTGGTGGTAGGGTCTGGAGCCATCTTGGCTCATCGCTAGAGTCTGTTCACGCAGACTTGCCTGTGACCCAAGAAACTATGGGAGGAAGTTCTGACCCAGATTCCTTCAACACCGCCGTGCTGAGTAGCGAATAGAAACACAAACCCATCTTCCCAGAACAGAGCTTCTCAGCCTCAACACTGAAGACATTTAGGGTCCGATGATTCTGCCATGGAGCCTGTCCTGTGCCTCGTAGGAGGTTTAGCAGCATCCCAGCTCTGCCACTAGATGCCAGCAGCACCCCCTCCCTCAGCTGTGACACCAAAAATATCTCCAGACCTTGCCAAATCCCCGGGGGGGGGAAGCTCACAGCCCCCTCCCCTCGCTGAGAACCTCCATCATAGAGTAAGTGGAGGGTGTCACAGGCAGGTGGTTTGCTAAACCAAGTCCCAGTCACATGCACGGCTGGTGCCCGGGTCAGATAGTTTTGGAGAAGTCTGCGATGACGGTTTGTGTACACAGGTAGTTGGGGTGGGAGGTTGGCTTTGCTTATCTGGTTCGTTGACCAATCTTCTCCACACTGCCTTTTAGGCAGGGCCTTGATCTCCTTTGGACGAAAAGACTTGCTTTTTGCAAAAAAGCAAAAAGATCATGTTTCATTAACAGGTATATAGAGACATAATCTAAAGGCTGAAATGGTAGGAGTTTGGGGCTGTCGGTAAACACCATAGTTTCTTATTCTAATTTTTATGCTCTCAAAGGACGTTTCTAAGGAAGATGTTTCAGACAGTCAGCCCCACTCCCTCTGCCCATGTACCCTTGAAACATCCTCTTTCAAGCCATTCACACTTCTTTCCCTTAATCCCCTTCTCTGCTCCTGCCCATTGAGTGGCCTCTCTGTCCCACTTGGAACACAAGCTGCTTTTGGCCAATCTGACGCATGCGTATGTGGTTTTAAAAAAATGCCCTTAGCTTTCTGTGTCATCTCTCCCCAGAATGGACTGACTTATATCTAATGCTTGCTAAAGAAACTAATTCCTACATTGTCATCAGAAACAGGTGACTGGAAAGGGTGACTGCTTATATTTAATAATATATGTGGTGTTTCAAAGCTCTGTTCACAGTGCCCCCTGGTGAGACACAGCAGGAAATAAAAGCCACTCAGCAGGGAAGGCAATTTACCAGACATTTGCAGCGGGCTTGAAAAACATCTCACACCTCTAGTCAGGGAGAAGTGACTGGCAGCGAAAGGATGCACAAGTGACTATTAGAAAACGTCTCCGAGAACACGGAGGTCTTAGAACAACTTGTAACAGCTGAACAAAGAAAACATTACGAAAAGTCTTCTCCCACGTCCCGCCCTGGTCTGCCCCCCAAGTCCTGACATCTATAGATGGTCTTTTCAGGCATGTTTTGGGGTATCCTTTTCGAGATGCCTGATGCAGTCACAACGGCTTGGGAGGACAGAGCAGTATCTCAGACCCCAGAGTACTCAGCAGTTGCTGCTGCTGCTGCTAAGTCGCTTCAGTCATGTTCGACTCTGTGCGACCCCATGGACGGCAGCCCACCAGGCTCCGCCATCCCTGGGATTCTCCAGGCAAGAACACTGGAGTGGGTTGCCATTTCCTTCTCCAACTCAGCAGTTACCTGGGTACAATGCACAGTCCAGGGCTGTAGGTCTGGGGTGGTGGTGAGATTCTGCACTTCCTGCAAACTCCCAGTGGAGCTGATGCTACTGTCTGAGAAGCCCACTCAGAGAAGCAAGGAAGTCAAGTTGAGCACGTCTTTTAGAGAAAGCTACCTATCCTTGCACAGACAGAGAAGCAGGGGTCAAGCAGAGAGCCCTCTGACTTGCCCACAGTTGCCAATAATGGCCAGAGGGAGTGGAGTGTAGGGCTGGGTGGAGCCAGTGGTGTCTACTTCTCTCCTGTGCTCTTTCCCTCATTCCAAGCAGAAGCAGCAGTGGAAGCAGAAGGAGCCAGACTGTACCTTCCTCACTGGACAATTAAAGGATTTTACCCAACCGTGGGCTTCCCAGTTAGTGTTAGTGGTAAAGAACTTGCTTGCCGATGCAGGAGATAGAAGGGATACAAGGTCAGTCCCTGGGTGGGGAAGATCCCCTGGAGGAGGGAATGGCTACCCACTCTAGTATTCTTGCCTGGAGAATCCCATGGACAGAGGAGCCCCAAGGGCTGCAGTCCATGGGGTTGCAAAGAGTCAGACATGACTGAAGTGATTGAGTTCCCACCCAACGATACACAACCTCAGCTCATGCTGCATCCTGCCTGCATCCATGACCCTCCATCAACACAATCGATCAAGTAGTGAGGTGACCCCCATACATTAAGTCACAAACAAAGGCCAGTCCATCTAACCCCAGGCTGCCACTGAGGACCCTTCCCTGCAGTTCAACCCTGAACCACTGATTTGATGTTGTCCAACGTCCTGACTTTCTGCTGCCTGGACATCACAGTTATTTACTTATTTCCCTATTTCACTTTAAAAAAAAGCACTTGCTGGGCTTTCTCAGTCTGCTCTTGTTCCCCCAAACACAGATATTTTGAAGGTGAAGATGCTGTATGTACAGTAGGAAATGGGACAAACAGAACGATGTTTCAGTTCCAGCTGCTACTGCTGCTGCTGCTAAGTCGCTTCAGTCGTGTCCGACTCCGTGCAACCCCATAGGCGGCAGCCCACCAGGCTCCTCTGTCCCTGGGATACTCCAGGCAAGAATACTGGAGTGGGTTACCATTTCCTTCTCCAATGCATGCATGCATGCAAAGTCGCTTCAGTTGTATCTGACTGTGTGCGACCCAACGGACAGCAGCCTACCAGGTTCCTCTGTCCACGGGATTCTCTAGGCAAGAATACTGGAGTGGGTTGCCATTTCCTTCTCCTCGGTTCCAGCTGGTCTATTACAAAAACAAAACAAAGAACAGCCATGAAAAACCTTGGGTGCCTGTGGAAGTGTGAGGAGCTTCTGGTGGTTTATTCTTGAGGTGCTTCTGAAAGGTTGCAGCCAAAAGCAAAATTCATGTTCAAGGTGGTCTTAGCAATTGGGAGCAAACAAGTCTCTTGTCCTCCAGGTGGAAGTCAGATAAAGAGTCTAGTTGCTGCGCTGCACTGGGCCGTGGAGGGAATAAAGGGGGCCTTCAACCGCAGGCTCTGTGAGCCTTTCCTCGTTTAGAAAGCTCTAGGGACTTCCCTGGTGGTCCAGTGGCTAAAACTCCAAGCTCCCAATGCAGGGGGCCTGGGTTCAATCCCTGGTCTGGGAACTAGATCCATATACTGCAATTAGGGTTGAAGATCCCAAGTGCTGCAACTAAGACCCAGCACAGCCAAATAAGACAACAACAACAACCGAAAAACCATTAAGAAGCAGTGGAGTCTTTGAAGCCTTTCTCAGCTTTAACAAGAGACTCAAACCCCAAACTCCCAAATTTAGATTGTTCCCTGTGCAGGGAAAGAGGCATAAATCCAATTCTGTGTTAACACAACCACATTCTGCTCCCCATGTCCTGCGGTAACAGAGTCTTGGAAGCCAGGAGATGCTTCATAGGTATGTGCCCTGGGGAAGTGATGGGAAGTTACTCCATCACTGAGTAACTCTTTGGGGGTGAAGTCAGCCTTCAAGAAACTTCCCTCTGATGCTTTTTCTATTTATCCACAAGGCTAGAGACTTAGGTCAGTGGGACCTTGGCCCAATAAAAGTCATATTTCTGAATTGGGAAAGGGGTGGGCTCAGAGGCATAAATGGGCCAATCACGTCTCCTGTTTGACCCATTGCCTGGCAAAGCATGATCACAACTGGTGACCCATCTGCCAAAGAGACATGGGGTTGATCCTGGGGTAGTGGGTCCCTGGAGGCTGTCTGCCCACCTCTCACCACCTTACTTTGCACGGAATCGGCCAGGCAGTAACTTGGTGCCCAGGCTGTGCCTGTGCGTCAGGGAGCACCTTGAGGGACCCATCATACTCCTCTCTGTCCCCATCATACTCCTCTCTGTCCCCAGTGAAATCAATACCCATGAAATATTGGCTGATCTGATCAAAACCCTGATAGCACTCAACACTCCTTTCTCCACCAAACAAAACTCACAACAAAACTACATCCCGAAGCAGCTGACCTTGGACTAATAGCTCACCATAGATATACACGATTAACCTCTGTCTTAGCCCATAAGGCTTTTTCTTCCTCTTCCAAATAGTTATCTGAATGGTCATTTTTAAAGCACTGGGGAGAAGAGAAGCATCATGCTTTCCCCAGCTCTCTTTATAGAAGGCAATGAATGAAGAGGTATGGGTTTGCTTAGAAGTCAGATCAGCCCTGGTCCACAGCCCAGCTCTGCACTTACCTTTTATTTATTTATTTTTAGAAATATTTATTTATTTATTTGGCTGCACCAGGTTTTAGCTGTGGCATGTAGGATGTAGTGCCCTGACCAGGGATCAAACCCAAGCCCCCTGCATTGGGAGCGTGATGTCCTGGACACTGGACCACCAAGGAGTTCCCTGCACTTGCCTTTCAGCTTTGCTCTCTGTGCCTCAGTTTTCCCACGTGTAAGATGGAAACCCAGATCCTTATCAGGTAGGGTTCATGGTGAGGACTGAGATAGTGCATATAAAGTACTTGGTATAGTATCTGCCACATGATGAAAGCTGAATAAGGGTTTGATCTTACTATAATGTCCAAGTCAGAGCAGTGCTGGATTTTACCTGTTTTCATGTTTATATACATGCAGAATGTCTTTCCATGGTAGGAATGTAAGTGATTTGCTGTGGTGATTGTTTACCTGTCAAAAAACCATTCTCTAAAACCAACACCATCCTGTCATGCCAATTTCTGCAAAGATATAAAAGAAGAACATGAAATATAAAGGAATGGGGAAAGGCCACTCTCCCACGCACTGAAAATGATATTTCGGTCACATAGAAGCATCTCTGATGCAGTAAACAGAGGTTTCAAACTTGGGTGCCACTACCACCACCACTCGGATGAAATGTGACAGCGACTGACACTCACAGAGTAAGGTTCCTTACCTGAGAGCTCAGAGCAGGAGTCCCCGGAGGCTCCGGGGAGTGAGGCTGTCAAGAGGGTGTCCAACTGGAATCTGGTGGGTGACTCCTCAAACTCAACAGTGTAGTAAGGGGGAGCTGTCAGGCTGCCCAGGGCTGGATGACAGACAGAGCCACTGCTGGCCTTTGGGGACCCGAGCCTGTGCGGGAGCTGGATTTAACTGATCAGAGAGTGATAAGACCGGAGGCAACCAGCGCCAGGGTAGACAAACCCCAGTTTACCTCCTGATCTCCCTGTTTGCCCAGCCCTTGGTGAACACTGCATTCTGCATTTTGACAGAACCTTCCTCCTCACTCCCCACACTGCTGCAAAAGTGCCTCTGCACCTCTGGCTTCATCAATGCAGTGACAGTCCCATTCTTCCTTTTCTTAATTTTAATTTTTTTGGCCATGCCATGCAGCTTGCAGGATCTTAGCTCCCCAACCAGAGACTGAACCTAGGTGCACAGCAGTGAAAGCACTGAGTCCTAACCACTGGACTACCAGGGAATTCCCCTGATGTTCCCATTCTGCAGGTGAGAAGACTGAGGCTGGCAGGGGACTCACTCACCAGGACTCGTGGCCAAACTAATGCACCACTCATGGTTTTTCTCTGAGTCTGCCTTTAAAAACGCATAAGAGTTGCGGCGTTAACACACATGATTTCACACACCTGGATATCTTTCTACTTTAAAAAATGGCCCTCCCTAACTTGATTGCTTTACTGAAATCTATTCTTTACCCCTTATAAAAAGAAGTCCCATTTTTCAGCGACTGAACTGCTTCTAGCTACTTTTTCTCTTTCCGGCTGGTGAGGCTTGGTAGAACATTTCTCTTCCTCTGTATTTGATAAGTAAGACTAATGAATAGATCTGCCACCTCACTAACTGTATAAGGATAAATAAGGTGGCAGATTTTAATAAAATGAAGCCCTGGCAAAAGGTAAAGGCCGGGAGATCAAATTCTATGTAAGATCTATGAAGATTGATTTCTTTCTTAAGGCCAAATTGATGATTACTATCAGAAGGAAAGAACTAATTAGGACAAAATCCCCGACTTGTAAGAGACCTCTAAATTCTACCCTGCTCCTGTTTACTGCTTGAATCTCTAGCAAGTGGTGGACCAGGATTTTCTTGAGTGCTTCTGGTGATGGGGAATTCACTACCTCATGAGAGAAGTCATTCATCTTGAGAAGGCTTTGTTCTGACTTCTAAAATTTCTTTTTTGTGCTTAGGTGAAATGCTTGAAGAGTCCATCATTGGAACAGCTCTAATCCCTGTGGCCATACTGAATGTGGCTAATTCCTTTTATGTATGAAATCTCTTGGAGAAGGCAATGGCACCCGACTCCAGCACTCTTGCCTGGAAAATCCCATGGACGGAAGAGCCTGGTGGGCCACAGTCCATGGGGTCATTAAGAGTCGGACAAGACTCAGCGACTTCACTTTCACTTTTCACTTTCATGCATTGGAGAAGGAAATGGCAACCCACTCCAGTGTTCTTGCCTGGAGAATCCCAGGGACGGGGGAGCCTCATGGGCTGCCGTCTATGGGGTCGCACCGAGTCAGACACGACTGAAGCGACTTAGCAGCAGCAGCAGCAGCATGAAATCTCTCCCTCAGAAGATGACCACGATGGTCACCCAAGTCCTCTCTTCTATGGAGAGAAGCAGCCCCACTTCTTCAGCTGTTCTGTCACTGTCCGATTATTTCCTTCTGATGAGGCTGCAGTTTCTCTGTGGCTTTCGTTACGTGCAGGGGACACCTGTCGTTTCATGGCCACCCATCATCTTTCTCTATTTGTAGAAATCCACGGTTTAGGTCCTGTCTCCCTAATGCGGCAGTAAGAACTGAAATTCCCAGCCTCCCCTGTACCGCAGACACAGTCCCATGTCTCAGGTTCCAGCAGTGGGCTTCACTGAGCTGAAACACTGTTCTCGCAGATGGAGGCAGAAGCACTGAGCATCTCAGGGAGGCTGAGTTCCTGGTGCAGGAATGGTACAGGTGCTTGTGGGTGTAGTAGTCACAGAAATCAAGCCCCTGGTAACTGCAGACCTGCCGTTGTCAATTCCTGCCTTCGCAGTATCTGCTGGCAGCCCTGACAGCAATGGCTTCATCAGGACTTTTCTGTGTCACGGTTTGTAAGTTATTCCTAAAAGCCTCGTCTTTCTCTAACCCTCTCAACAATTGCATGAATCATCTATGGGAGCATATTCACTACCATGCGTAAAGTAGGTAACAAATGGGAATTTGATGCATGACTCAAGGAACTCAAAGCTGGGCTCTGTAACAACTAAAGCAGTGGGAGCGGGTGGGACGCGGGAGGGAGGTTAAGGAGAGAGAGGTCATATGTGCACCTGTGGCTGATTCATGTTGATGGATGGCCGAGGCCAATACAGTATTGTGAAGCAATTTTCCTTCAATTAAAAAAATAAGTTTGGGAAAAAAAAATAATATCTTTGAATAAATTCCTTTTTTGTCTTAAATTAGCTGGAGTTGCTTGCTGCTGGGAACCCTGATTCATCCAGGCCCTCACTGGACACACAGCTCCAGCAGGGATCCCTCCAGAGCACAGAGAACCATCCCAGCCATCCTGCTTCTACTGACGAAGCCTGGACCCAGATTAACTCTCCTGAGTGACCATGCCACACACCTGACTCACATTAAATTTAACGGTCAACTGAAACCCTCACACTTCTGGGGCAGGGACTCACTCCCTGGTCCAGGGAATTTCTAGGAAAACAGACTTTATGTAGTTCCTTATTACTTGTTCAATGGAAAATGGTGTCTGAGCTTCCCCCCACCCCCAACCACGATATTTAATGTATGAGAGTGATGCCTTTGAAGTGCTGAAAAAGTGCAGTCATTCCCTTGACAAGGAAAGGGAGGAATTATGGATGAAATCCTGCCCCCTCCCTCCCCTGCAGCACATGCTGTCGGAGTCTCAAGGTCACCCGGCAGCCGTCTCAGGCAGATGCTTCTCTCTTCCCTCTTCACTATCAAAGTGTTTTCAAGGGAACCACAGAAGGGACAGCTGCCTTTGATTGTTCCCTTCTTGATCCTCCTGGGTCCCTAACCACTCCCAGGGGTCTCCGTGAGTGCAGAAAGAGGCCTCATAAAACAGCCTTAAAATAAACAAGAATTTTCTCCTTTTCTTCTACTGCCTGCCCTGAAGGAAAAAGGGAAAAGAAAAGCGAGGGAGAGGGTGGGTGTTTGATGGCAGAGAGGAGAGTCCCTTATGCATCTTACAACATCAGTAAACACCTGTGAGATAAATACATTTGATTTAGACCCAACGCAGATCAGGAAAAAGGGAGGGTAGTATGAAGTTCTGTGCAAATAATTCCTTAGGGATAATTCTGAAACCACCTAGAAAAACAGAATTCGAAATGATTTCCCCAGATGTACTAAATGTCTTCATGGTCTGGGTCAGAAAGACAGGCTCATAATAATCCACCTGGCCTTTCTAAAGGCCAGGTGATAGAACAAAAGCCCCAGGTTGGTCTGGCAGCAGGAAATGTTGGAGATGAATCTCCACACTCTACACCTTTGCTACTCAAAGTGCGGTCCCTGGACCAGTAGCATCGGCATCACCTGGATGCTTGTTCAAGATGCTGAATCTCAAGCTCGACCTAGCCCCACTGAATCAGAACCTGCATTTCAATGAGATGCCCCGTGATGTATATACAAAGTGAATGTGAGAAACCTTTTCCAATACCGTCAATGAGATGTTTGGGAAAAGTCAGTCAGTCTTAGAAGGACCTTTCTGCAGAGCTGAAAGACCCAAGTGAGCCCAAGTGAGAGCAGTGGCTTTCAGTGATTCATCACCCACATGGAACTGTAGGACTAACATCATGGACAGCCTCCCCTCAGTGCTTTGGGGTGGGGCAGTCGTGTCCAGCTCTCAGGAGACACCGTTGTCTGGGAGCTCTGACCAGAGAGGCAGCTGCCACAGCCAAGCTGTCTCACTGCCATACTTCCTGACATGCTTGTGCTTTTGGTAAAAAGGAGATGGGACACTGGGGAATACTACTGAGCAACACAAAAGGAACAAACCCTTGACACACGCAATATTAATTCTTGGATGGATCTCAAGGGCATTGTGTCTGAGTGAAGAAAGCCACTTATTATATGGTTCCACTTATAGGACATTCTCAAGATGACAACACTACAGAGGAAAACAGATCAGTGGTTGCCAGGGGTTCGGGATGGTGTGTGTGCAGGAAGCGGGTAGGAGTGACTATAAAGGGGCAGCACGAGGGGGAATCTTTGTGCGGATGGAATAATGATTGTGGTGGCGGTTAAACACACGTACCACGTCATAAATGGCTTAGGGCCATAAACTCACATTGTGCCCATGGCTGTTTTCATGTCTGATACTATACTGGAGGCCCTTGAGATGTTCCCACTGGGGGAACTGGGTGAAGGGCACACAGAACCTCTCTGGACTCTCCTTGCAACTTCCTGTGAATCTATATTGAGAAACAAAAAGTTAAGAAAACAAAAGGAGATGGCAGTCATGAGGCCATGATCTGGTGAGATGCATCCTTATAGTGACATATCCTGGGGGCCTTGTTTGTGCTTGTGCTCAGTCGCTAAGTCGTGTCTGACTCTTTGAGACCTCATGGACTGTAGTCCGCCAGGCTCCTCTGTCCATGGGATTCTCCAAGCAAGAATACTGGAGTGGGCTGCCATTTCCTTCTCCAGGGGGTCTTGCCAACCCAGGGATCGAACTTGTGTCTCCTGCTTGGCAGGTGGATTCTTTGCCATTGAGTCACCTGGGAATCCTGGAAGACTTGTTGCAAGGCTTCTTTACTTTCCTGCCTGTTTTAACAGAAGACATCAACATCATACTCTGAGGTCCCTTTTCCTAAGTCCTCCTGCATGCAGTCCAGAACGTTCTATCACACTTAAACAGCATCACGACCATTCTGAGATATCTATCTATCTAATGTGTAAATGTAGTAAGAGGAGTGTGTGTGACATGTCCCAGCAGAACATCAGCTCAGAAAGACTCTCATTTTGAGTTGAGGAAACAGGTTTAGAATGGAGAAGAGGCCCTGCCAAGCTCACCCGAGCAGCTGACGGCAGCGATGGGCCCAGAGGTGAAATCTGGTGGCCAGCCTGGAGCCCTATGTTGTACCACCTGCCTCCTGTCTTTGCAGCTGCGTACCAGAGATTTGCAATGGCATTAAAATTCAGAATGCATCCAAAGGTTAACTCCGAAAAGCAACATCCAAAGAACGTATCAGCGACATCAGGGCATCTCTTTTAATTGCCTATTCACGCAGGCAGATAGTCTTTTCATATTCAGAGCTAAACTTAGAGATGTGTCCTTTTGCGGGGCTCTGTTATCTGACTGCCTCATCAGGAATGGGAACTAATGTGCAATGTGATTGCTGAGTTTGAGTTCTATTTTTTTTTCCCTATGAAGCAGGAAGTTTAAAATGTGCTGGGTTATTTTTAAAGAGGGTGAAAAAATAGGCATCCTACCAGCTTCTGTAACGGCCCTGTCGAAAGGCACGTGCTGCTTTATTCAGGCACTGGCCAGCTGGGAGGAACAGGAGTGGCTTGAAGTCTCACTGGGGAGGTTTCCTGGTGGACGGATTGGGGATGAGTGTCCCTACACTCAAGTGGCGGCAGAGGACATGGGCTTAGTTGCTGACTTGATGCGGACAGAGATCTTGGGGTTTTTTTTGGCAGTGATATCTAGTAGTTTGTTTCCTTTAGGAATTTCATGCTCGTGATCAGTCGTATCAGACACTTTGTGACCGCGTGGAGTGTAGCCTGCCAGGCTCCTCTGTCCTTGGGATTTGCTAGGCAAGAATACTGGAGTGAGTTGCCATTTTCTGCTCCAGGGGATCTTCCCGACACAGGGACCGAACCCCATGTCCCCTGCGACTCCTGCCCTGTCAGGTGGATTCTTTACCACTGCGCTGCCTGGGAATGACCGCCCACTCCAGTATTCTTGCCTGGAAAATCCCATAGACAGAGGAGCTCACTGACTCGATGGATGGGAGTCTGAGTGAACTCCGGGAGATGGTGATGGACAGGGAGGCCTGGCGTGCTGGGATTCATGGGGTCGCAGAGTTGGACACTACTGAGCGACTGAACTGAACTGAAGCAACCTAGTGTGCAGGCATGAAAGAAAATCTAGTTGAACTTGGTTTCATTAAGTTAAACATTTCTTGCTCACCGACATTGCATAGGGTACTGTCCTAGGAACAAGATTTGCAACACAATTGTTTTGGTGCAATTTTCTCACAGCCCCTGGAAGAGCAGCAAAACCCTAGAGAATCATAAACCACCATGGGGGAACACTGCAGCAGAAAGTTCCAGAAATGAATGGCAAACAGGTCAATCTTCCTTGTATGAGTTATCAGTTTCCTCTTCTCTCTGCCCAGTCTCAGAAGTTCAGAACGCCTTTTCTCTGCTACTGCAAGTGGAAGCCCTGTCAAAATACCTTCTCTAATATCCTCCCAACAACCCTGTTAACTAGCTATTTTTTTTTAATGCAGTTTAAAAAAGATGAAAATGAGAACTAGATGGTGCAGTAACTTGTCCATCAGTTCAAAATGAATCAGGGGCTGAATCAGCTGAGACCACAAAGGTTTCAGGTTTCAGACCTGCATTGGATCCTGGTGCTGTGGAGAAGCTGGGAAATTTCTCCCTGACTTGAGCCCTGAGGCCAACAAGCCCAGGAAACGCTCCCCCAGTTGGGGAGGGTGTCCACCTGGGGCCGGTGGGAAAGGGAGTCAGGAGTGGGAGGATGTGAATACATCTCTGACCACTCAGCTGGGACTGAGGCTGGCGTATGTAAGGCGAGGGGCAGAGCGAGGTGAGTTGGGACCCCAGGATGATTGAAACAGATTTTTTTTCTCAAAGACTCACCTAGGATCCTTACCCTATATCCATGCCCAGAGCACACAGCCTGAGGTTAGTAAGTGCTGTGTGTTAACAGCCTACATGAGACAACCCTGAGTGAAACATCACCCAGCTGGAGTTAAAACTTTTTGCCTGAGGCTTCCCAGGAAATCTCAGGGGTGGAGAGGCTCGCAGATCTCCTCCAATCCTTACCTGTGGCCTGACCGCACTTTCTTCCAGCTTCTGCCTTCTTGTGTTGGGAGCTCACACCTTTATCTTGGTGCGATTTGGGTGAAGAATCCTTCTTCAGGGGAGAATGGGTGGCACTCAAACCTGGAGTATATAAGAACCATTGCAAGCTGAGAGGGAGGGGGCAGCAGAAGCCAAGTAGAGCCGTTTGTATTGATACTTGTGGCTGCAGGCGCAGGAGTCATGTGATTTCTCACTGCAAACGGAAGGGATGCACAGAGCTGAGTGGCCGGTGGGGAGGCTCCCCTGCCTCCCCCAGATACTAAGGGGCCCTTGTACAGTGGCTAAGAACTGAGTGAAAAAGCCCCCTGCCGGACAAGTGAAAGGCAAATGTTGCAGACACTTTAGCTTCCAAAAGGAACACATTAAATGCCTTCTTCACACTGATGCTACACAGAGGGTGATGCACAGTTAAAAATAAACTGACCTTCTGTTCTCCTGGCCTGACTCAGAATTCTGGTCCCTGGCACTCAGTTGCTTGGGTTGCTTCCTAAAGAAGAAACAGATGTCGAGTGCTAAGCAGGGGTGACCAGCCCTTGCCAGAGGTGCTTGTGACGTCTGCTGTGTACTGGGCCTCACTGTCCCAGGCTCCAGGGGACTGCCTGGGCCTCTCCCCAGCTCCCCAGAGGTCTCAGTGGGTACAGCAGGAGTCCTCTTCTCCACCAGACCTGGGCTGGGTCAGGAGCCAGAGGGGATCAGCTGGAGACTTGGTTTGACCTCCCAAGGGTGAACTTTGACCCTCCATGACCCTCACCCCAATCCCAGAATGCTACCCCCATCCATAAACATCATTTCATTCTGGCCCTTGGGGCAGGGCATGCCAGGTTGAGACAACCTGTTTTCCTCCACTTCCCACCCCTCCCCTCCCAAATCTTGGTCAAGGCACGCAAGTGACACTCAGAACTCCACTCTCTGTGGACGTGTTCACTGCAGGAGGCAAAAGTACTTCCAAGTGGCACCTATATGTCCTCTGCCTGACGGGAAGGAAATCCAAGGGTAGCACCCAGAGGTGTCTGCAGTCCCAGGGGGCTAGAGCTTGGTTAGCCAAGTTCTAGTTGGCAGAGCAGAAGGTGCTCAGCGACACGAGCACCTATCTTGTGCCTTCTAGATAGCGCCTTCATTTCCCTTGACTTTTTTCCTGCGGGGTCATCTTTTCCGATTTCTTAACCGAGTGACTTTCTTAGGCTACAGCTGGGTACGAGTTCACAGGTACCATAAAAACAATGCGCGGCTTGGGAAAATCATTTCTTTTAATGACAGAGAAAGCACACCAAACTATAACAGAAGCCCATCAGGAGTTGCCACTGTACATAATCAATGCCCAAAGGCCCTGAGCTAGCATCAGACATTCACAGGGAAGTCAGGCGCAGTTAAGGAAACATCCAGGCAGCATCTCTGAGGACAGGAGGAAGTGAGAGACAGCGAAGACTCAGGACATGCTGTGTATCTGTAACTTGGATTCCTCTGTAGACAGTTTGTTTTTTCCCCCTTCCTCATTGGATGGTAGGGGCTGGGGAGGTTTGCAAATGACCAAGTGGAAGAGAAGCCTTGCATCAGCATCAGAGAAGAGCCAATACTGTAGACGGATGTGGCCCGAGTACGCCATGGGTCATACCCAAGAAACAGGGCTTGACCTTGGTCCTCTGAACAACGGCTCAGGGGCTAGTACAACGTTTGAACAGCAGCTCCTTTAGACTCTGGGGTCTGTGCACAAGTTCCCAAAGGCATGCTAGGAAATATGTTTATCAACAAAACTTTGCCATCCCAAAGGGTAAGAGTCATTCTCCTAGTTTTTAACCTCATGTTATCTAGGTTTCAAATGAAAGGACAAGAAAGAAAAGGCAGCAACTCAGAGATTGTTTGCAATATTGTGGCACTTCACTAATCTCTTCTGCTTATAATATATGGCAGAGCAAACGGAACCCTGTCGATATAAACTTTCATTATAGATAACCCTATACTGTACACTCTCGGAATACAGAGAGAATCCATCCTATCATACATCTTTCATCTTTAAAAATAATCTAACATAGTCATATTCTCTGGCTAGTAACAAACTATTAACATCTTCTGAGAATACAGAGAGAACTCTGGGATTAATAGTAAATTCTCCAACGTGCTCCGCCCCCCATCCCCTATGCAGCATCATCTATGAACACATTTCTGCAACAGCATCTCAGGGACATTCATAACTATGGAAGGGAATGGATATGTTAGTTTCACCAAATGGACTTTTAGCAAGAAGTGATGGGACATTTTTACCTTGGCAAAAATGAAGCACAAACATAACAGTTTACAGGTTCGGGCCATGCAAATGCATGTGTGAATTTTTTAATGTGGGGGGATTTTATTCTCACCCCGAAACCACAATCAGCATGCAGGTTTTTTTTTTCAACTATTGAGTTAGAGATAATTGTTGGCAGTGCAGCTCTTTTGTGTAACCATGATCACTAAGGCAAGGTTATTATTTCACCTTGTGTAGAATAACAGCAATATCTTGTCAGATGCATGTTTATACAGTACAGATCTGCTACTTACTGTTTTTTTCTTCAAAAAAGAAAAGAAATCTCAAAACACAGATCCCTAAACACAATTCAGTTGAAAATGAACTGTTAAGCTTTTAGAAATATATTTTAAACTACAAGGCTGCCCTGTTTTGGGGGTTTTTTATATGAACATTTTAAAAAGTTCCCACCCCTAAAAATTTGTCTTCGTTATTGGTAACAGTCTCACCAATTTGCTATCATGTTGACTCTTACGGAACTGCAGCTACTAAGGTCCTTAATGTGTAATAAATATAATGCTATTCAGGGTCAGTACGGTGAAGTTCTCCAACTGTCAGCCTGGAACCTGAATGACCTTTAGTCCTCAGTCCACCCACTGGGCAGAGGCCCTTGGCAAGGGGTGTCCAACTGCCGCAGGGGGGCTTTCAGATGAGGCCAGTGTGGCTGCCCCCCGGCCTTCTACCTCTGGATCCGGGTGCACTCGGATCTGTAGGCCAGTGACATGTCCTTTGTTTCTCAACAGGAGCTCACGAGAGCTGCATTTGCTTTGTCAAGAGCAGCTGAGGCAGTAGAGGCAGCTCCTTGGCTCAGCCAAAAACAGATGCCAGGTGAGATTTGCAGGTTCGTGTGAAGCCAACGCAGCAGCAGAACTGGCAAGTCCCCCGG
>NW_011494899.1:2113149-2139650 GCF_000754665.1 Bison bison bison
ATACAACAGAACCTTTGGAAGATGACAAGTGGATTGACTGAATCCTGATGGCCAACGTCCTCTGTAAGTCCTGCAGCACATCCTGGCCCGTGCCCTCGCCATTTTTGTCATATAGGAGCTGCTTGAAGGCTTCATTTTCGATAAGGACCATCATGTTTTTGAGAAAGTAGCCTTCGCAATATGCTGACAGCTCTGTGACTCCAAGAAACTGTGGAGAGGAAGCACGAGATGGTTATGTTTCTGAAAGCACCTGTTTTCATCTATATTCTGGTGAATACCTATTAAGGTAGCTTGACCGCGACAGTGGCCCTGATTCTGCGTCCTTTATTGTATTCACCCCAGTGGACATGACCTTGTAGCTCCTCCCATCGGAGGGCTGAGTTCATTTCTCCACGCCTTGGCCTTGTGAGTTGCTCTGGCTAAGAGGATGTAGCTGTGTGAGAGGTGCCAGTTTGGAGCTGGCTTGAAGTGTCTGTCTGTGCTTCTGCAAGCCCTCTCCCTGCCTGCAGACACAGTTCTAATCTCTTTACATGATGCATGCATGCTAAGTTGCTTCAGTTGTGTCCGATTCTCTGCAACCCTATGGGCCACACCCCTCCAGGCTCCCTGTCCATGGGATTCTCCAGGCAAGAATACTGGAGTGGGTTGCCATGCCCTCCTCCAGGGGATCTTTCTGACCCAGGGATCAAACTCGCATCTCTTACATCTCCTGTATTGGTGGGCAGGTTCTTTTCCAGTAGCGCCACCTGGGAAGCCCCCATAGAAGCTGCTAAATATCTTACCATGCAGAGGACAGACCCCTCGGCAGACAATTACGTAGCTCACATTATCAATAGTGCTAATGCTGAGAAACTGATGGAGAGACATAGTTCCTGACAGACTAAACCAATACAGCAGGGCTGACATCAACCTGCCTCATGTTACAACCCCAAGCAGAAGACTTGGCAGACGGCAGACACCGTACGGATTTGCTGAATGTGTGAATGAGCAGTTCACTCTCACAGTTACAGTACCAGCAGCAAATATGTATTGAGAGCATCGTGCTTAGACACTTTATGTGCATCATCTCATTTAATCTTCAAATTTCCTTGAGGCAGGTACTGTTACCACCTCTGACTTATAGATGAGGAAACTGAGACAAGAGAGTAGCTGACAAAAATTCAGACAACATGTCAAAGGCAGAACCAGGAGGTGAACCCTGTAACTTAAGTCTTGAAGGCTGTGTGTTTAACCATTAGGATGCACTGCCTCTAGCCTGATACCATTAAATCTCGGAAACGTGCTTGCTAGAGGAATTCATATTTGAGATGAAGAAACAAATGTGGGTATGAGGGCTGTCTGTCTGTCTTCAGGCCTTTTCTTTGGTTTTCAAAGCTTGCAAGTCTCTCTCTTGCCATGAGCTGCATGCTCAGAAGTTAGTTATGTGCTCCCTGAGATGATATCCTGCTGCTTTATTTAGATGCTGAATTATCTAAATTATCTGAATGTGGAATTCCTTGTTCTGAACTCCCTGATATTCTGTCCATTAAGCCACAGATGCATTTCCAGCTGCTTGCTGTGGATGGTGGAATGATAATGAGGCAGTGCCAACAGGGCAATGGAGGAATGAGTGGGAGACTTGGATTCAAATCAAGGCTCCCCCATTCTGAATTTGTACCAAAGCTGCTTTATTTGGCCTTTGGCTTTAGGTTCCTTATTTTCAAACTGGAAATTATGTCCTCGCATCATGGACCTGTTGGGGGTACTGAGTGGAACGTAACTGATGGTGGGACTCTGTCATCTGCACACTTAGGGAAGGCAGGATAGCAAGGGCACTGAGGGAGGGGGCTCTGAAATTTACTCCAGACTGTACCATTCCAGCCATCTGCTGCTGGGTGAGCTATTGAACCTCTGTGTCCCAGTATTCCTATCTCTAAAATGGGGGCAAATAATAATACCCACCTAATAAGCTGTTGCTGGCCTTAGGTGAGGTGATACATGGCACATTCGGAACAGTGGCTGTTTGCAGTCAGCATCAGCACTCACTCAATATTAGCTGTCATGCTAAATGTACACTATTTATAATTATTACTCTCATCTCACTCATTTATATCCAGGGTCCCACGTGGACAAAGTAGTGGCTAGGTTAGGATAAGGGGAATTGGCTGTATCTACAGAACCTAGTTCAGCTAACTGGCCCATAGTAGGACCAAGCTTGTAACCTTGAACTCACTGACCCCATGTGATAATTCAGTGAGCCAATGACCTGTCTTCATAAAAATCATATGCAACTTTGGGCAGGTCAAATCACTTCTCTGGGCCTCAGTTTCCCAAACCACAAAATGTGGGGGCTTGGACTAGTGAGTACCATGCTCTTGAGTATTTAAGACGTGGACATACCAGCTTATTCTGTGAGAGGCTTAGGGAGCTTATTGAGGTTTATCAAGTGAGTAGGTTTGTTATTACCCAAATGTTACACAGATGCATAGTATCCTGGAGCTGGAAGAGTTCTTGCTGCTGCTGCTGCTAAGTCGCTTCAGTTGTGTCCGATTCTGTGCAACCCCATAGACGGCAGCCCACCAGGCTCCTCCATCCCTGGGATTCTCCAGGCAAGAATACTGGAGTGGGTTGCCATTTAGGAATGTTTTAATTCTTTCAAGATGAATCCAGTTTTTTGAGTTACAGAGAAAAGGCCTCATTGTACATGTGGGGAAACTGAGGCTCAGAGTTGCCTATCTCTGATTCTGGGGACACAGAGAGTCTCCTTCTCTTACCACTCCTAGCTACTTGCTTTGTATAGGAGCGTTTCTTATTGTAAGCTAGTGTAATTAGAGAATAATAAGTACTTTCATGAGAAGAGTTGACTCATTGGAAAAGACTCTGATGCTGGGAGGGACTGGGGGCAAGAGGAGAAGGGGACGACAGAGGATGAGATGGCTGGATGGCATAACTGACTTGATGGACGTGAGTCTCAGTGAACTCCGGGAGTTGGTGATGGACAGGGAGGCCTGGCGTGCTGTGATTCACAGGGTTGCAAAGAGTCAGACACGACTGAGCGACTGAACTGATCTGATCTAAGTTTATACATGGTGATATTTACTGAATGGTGACTATACATCATATGCTTGCCTACTTTTACATATCTAATTACAGACAGAACTGGGACTGGAACTCTCACCATCTAGACCAACAGTTGACAAACTACAGGCCTCAGTGCCAAATGTGGCCCACTATCTGGTTTTATAAATAAAGTTTTATCAGGACACAGCCACACCCATTCATTTGTATATTGTCTCTGGCTGATTTTGCGCTACAAAGGCAGAGCTGAGGAGGATCAAAGTGACCACATGGCCTCTGTGAATATATTTACCTGGATCGTCACAGAAGAATTTTGCTGACTCCTGTCCTAGACAAAATTTTTTCAAGTGCAGAGACCATGTCTTACCAGATGTGTATTACACATCTGAATACACACATTCAAATATGTATACAATTCCTGGTAAATAGTGGGCACTCAATAAATACTAGGGAACAAATCCCTTGGTTTCCAAACCCATGTTCTTCTCATCACAGTGCCCCATTGAGTTTACTGCCTTAGCTTAGATTCAATTTGATGAACAGGCTTGTTCTTTTTCTCAAGCTGAAAGACACCCTGCAAGAGCCATCAGAGGCTCCAGAGCCTCTTCTTCATGACTGAATAGTTTGGGACAGCTTTGCTAGGAAAACAAAGATGATGAAGCCATGCATTTATGGGCTGGACTTCTCTTCTCAATAAAACTCCACAGATGTCGCCAATGGTTATGTGCACAACAGAAGTAATGCTGCCAAGAACTTGCTGATATTTGAAACATGGTTGTTAGTACCTAAATGCCTGTATTTCTGAGGGTTCCAAACCAAGTGTTGGTTTCTTTCTTTTCTGGCTCTTTTACTAAACTAGCCTCAGTCTGCAGCACAATCTGCCAGTAACAGAATCCACATGGCAGGTGACTGTCAATGCTGCAGGATCCACAGCACAGGGGAAGCAGCGCATAGAGGGGGCACGGGGTCATGAAGGGCAGGTGTTGACCTTGGAAATGTCCCAGGATGAGGCTGAGAGGGTAGGCAGAAGCTGGCGTCTGCAAAAGGCCAAGCTCTGGCTGCAGAGGCACATACATGAAAGAGGCAGTTCTTTGCCATAGGTGCTGTAAGCCTGTAGCACAAACGTATTCCCAGTCCGGGCTCACGTTGCGTTGGCTGTGTTATTAAATAGCAAGAGAGCTACAGAAGCTGCCTGCCAAGGAGGCTGAAGTGATTAAAATGGGGCTGTGGCGTGCAGGCCTTGCTGCATTCCCAAGGACACAGGCCACAGCAAAGCCACTGTGGATGTGGGGTTCACAGGGCAATTTGGGCATCCATGGCCAGGGGACGGGGCAGAGGAAGGTGAAACTAATCAGGCCCTCTTCCTGGGTAGAGAGTTTTCTCTGGATGCTTTTTCTGCAAAGTAACCAGTTTAAGATAAAAAATTTTTTTTGTTGTGTCCCAGGAAACCAGGTTTTGGTAAAAGCCTCATTTAACCAAAACACCCACTGCTAGTGGGGAGCAAGTAGCCTCCCTGTATCTGTTGATTTACTAATGACCAATCAGAAAATCTTTTGAGTATCAAGAATTATCACAAATATTTCAAACATGTATTAGGCCAGACTGTAAACACAAGGAAGAACCTGTGCTCTGAAGTGAGGTTTACCCTTCTAGGCATATACACCCAAAGAACCGAAAGCAGAGACTGTAATGGATATTTGCACACCCCTGTTCACAGCAGCATTATTCACAGTAGCCAAGAGGTGGAAGCAACCCAAGTGTACACGGATGAATGCATGATATACGGTATATACATACAATGGAATATATTCAGCCTTAAAAAGAAATTAAATTCTGACACATGCTACATCATGGATGAACCTTAAAGACATTGTGCTAAATGAAAGAAGCCAGCCACAAAATAAGCCAAATAAATACTGTATGATTCCACTTAATATGAGGTACCCAGAGCAGTAGAACTCAGAGAGACAGAGGGTAGGATGATGGCTGCCAGGGGCCATGGAGGAGGGGGGAATGGGGAGCTTGTATTTAATGGGTATAGAGTTTCAGTTTAGGAAGATGAAAAGTACTGGAGATGGATATTGATGATGGTTGTACAACAATGTGAATGTACTTAATGCCGCTGAGTTAGACACTTAGAAATGGTAAGTTTCATGGTAAACGGTAAGTTTCACATTGCATATATTTTACCACAGCGGAAAAAAAATCTCAGTCACAGTCGTGTGACCTTAAGCAAGTTACTTCACCTCTCTGAGCCTCTGCTTCCTTATTACAACATGGATTAATGAAAGGATTGTGGTGAGCATTAAAAAAGGTAATGCAACAAGGCTCTAAGCACAGGGGCTGTACATGAAAAGGGCTTAGAGAATGTTGACTTAAGACAAAATAATATCTCAACCATGACTTGTTTTTTTTTTTAACAACAAGCAGAATAACTGTTATTCACATCAGTGGTTCCTCTACAGACTGTGGATGTGGGAGGCATATGTGCTGAGCTCCAGTTCTATCAAAGAGGCATGCTTTGTTTTAAATGAACTCCTAATTCATCTCATTGTTTCTTTCTAGCAGATGCTAATCCCCCTGTCCTGAGCACATGAACCAAAATGAAGTGGCACCTGGCCACATGATTTTAATCTCCACTTGTGAAATAAATTGGATGAAATTGGTGGTTCACTGATTTTACTCCAAAAACTGGAGTGAGGACTGGTCTTAGGGCTGAAATCACAACTGTCGCCCTAGGAGCCTGCTTAAAATATAGATTCCTGGATTCCCCAGCAGAGATCTGGGATGAAAGGCCAAACAGAGATTCCAAATGTCTCCCCGGGTGTTGGGTCCACCTGAGTAGGAGGACTCCTTGGACTTCTTTAGCATTGACAACCTGTTCTCAACCTTGGCACATCTGAGAGTCACCCAGGAAGTTATGAAAAAAAATATCTCTTTTTCCCAGGTTCCACCCCCAGAGACTGATGAATTGGTCTGTGAGAGGTCCCAGACATGGGGATTTTAAGTGAGTGCCCAGCTGATTCTTCGATGCAGCTAGTGTTGGGAACCTCAGTTCCAGAATAATGGTTCTCCCCCATGAACAACCCCAGAATCACCTGGAGGGCTTGCGAAGCTGCACACGACCAGGCCTCACCCCCCAGTTTCTGACTCAGTAGGTCTGAGTGGGGCCTCTAATGTGCATTTCTGACAAGCTCCCGGATGATGCTGGTGCTGCTGGATTGAAGACCGCTTGGAGAACCACTGTTTCAGAACTTTGCTGCTTAAGTGTGTGGCCTGTGGACTAGACCAGGTGCAGAGGCTTCACCTGAGAGCTTATAAGAAATGCAGAACCAGGGCCCAGCCTGGGCCTGCTGAAGCAGAGCCTGCAATGTGATTCATGCACACGCTGGAATTTGAGGATGTCTATGCTTTTAAAACTTCTGGCTTTCTGCTCCATTGTATTCTGGAGGGGCGTAAGAAGGGAAAGACATCTCTCTTAGAGCAGGAAGCAGACCTTAGGAAGAACGAGGTCAGCTCGGCCTGAATGCACAGACCCAGCATCCACCCTCTGCCCAGACTCAGAGCATCTGCAGAGAAAGCCTCTCCCACAAAAGTGCATGGGGCATGCTTGAACAACGAGAATGGGATTGATTACCTTGGCATGGTTGTAAATATCCACACAGTTGTCGGTATTGATGCTTTTTGCACAGATAATCTCACAGTGTCGCTGCAAAGCCTCCAGCTGGAAAAATTTAGCGGCAGACAGGAGCTAAAAAGCATAAAAAGAGCCTGTTAGAGGTTGGGAGGTGGAAGGAAAGCAAAGACTGTGGTGAGAAAACCCTTCATCTCCTACAGTGGAACCCAAGGTGCAGGCACTGAGAATAAAGGGTTGATACATCACTTTAAGGCACAAAGGTTACACAGGCGGCCTAGGACCCGGCAACAGAACTCGACTGTGGGGGCAGATGGCAGAGGGAAGGCGTGGGGTCGAAGTGAATCAGATTTGCATCTATTGCAGCAGAAGTCAATCAAAGATGCTTAAAATTGTTACGTCCAGAAATAAGGGTCAACGTTTTTATTTGTGTGTGTGCTCAGTTGAGTCAGACTCTTTGTGACCCCACGGATGTAGCCCACCAGGCTCCTCTGTCCATGGAATTTTCTAGGCAAGAATACTGGAGCCAGTTACCATTTCCTCTTCTAGGGGATCCTCCTGACCCAGGGATCCAATCTGTGTTTCTTGTACCTCCTGCATTGGCAGGCAGATTCATCACCACTGAGCCACCTGGGAAGCCTGAATGCTCTTAGTTAGCAGGATGGATATCGAGGTGACTCACTTCCTCTGTTCATTCAGGTCTCAACACAGATATCACCTCAGGTCTCCTCGCTCCATCACTGTCTGTCTCCCTTAACCTGTCTTAGTCTTCTTCGCAGCCCTTCTCACACCAGACATGATGTCATGCCCATCACCTTCCCCAGAGACCGGGAGGGCAGGGATCTCTGCCCCTCTGCATCACAGTCATATCCCAGCCCTGAGCACGGTACCTGGCCTCGGAAGATGCTGAACAGAGGAAGGGGAAGAAAAGGACTGAAGCAAGAATTCAAAGGGATTGCCTTTGGGGAAAAGACTGAGGGATGGAAGGGAGATGGCTGGATGAGGGGCTTTTTAAATATTACAAAGTTCTTCTGTATTATTTACATGATTGAAATGTATGTTCATTATTCTAATTTGAAAATAGCTTTTTAAAAGGTTTATAAAAGAGTCTGAGTCCTCAGAGTGCAGTCTAAGTTCTGAGGCTATGATTTGTCAGAGGAGTGGTTCAGAGGGACAAGAGAGGAACTTCGGGGGGTGGGGGAGTGACCACGGAAGTTTCACAGAATAAGAACAAAGGGATAAAGGGCTCCACAGTGAACACACAGCCCCTGTGGTAAGCATCTTACAAACAGAAACTCTTAAGATCTTCAAAACCCAGTGGGGTAGATATCGTCGACCCCATTCTGTAAGTATGAAAGCTGAGGATGAGAGAGGTTAAATTACTGGTCCAAGATCACAGAAGGGGCAGAGCCTAGATTTGAAGCCAGTCTGGCCCAGAGTCCATGTGTGAACCACCATGAGGGGTCACTTCTTGAACGACTCCTCATGTTTTAACATCTCTCATCAGGCCCCCTGGACTTCTGGCACCTGAATGGGGTCCTGGCTCTTTCTCTCAGGACTAGCAGAGTCATTTTGGCTTCTGGTTTAAAGCTACCCTGGTGGCTCAGCTGGTAAAGAATCCACCTGCAATGCAGGAGACCTGGGTTCAATCCCTGGGTTGGGAAGATCCCTTGGAGAGGGGAATGGCTACCCACTCCAGTATTCTGGCCTGGAAAATTCCACGGACTGTATAGTTCATGGGGTCGCAAAGAGTTGGACATGAGCGACTTTCACTCACTTAAAGCTACCACCTTTGACACAAGAGTCCCACTCCTAGGAAGGAGCAGGGGAAATCTTGGCTTTGGACAGATGGGAGCAGAAACAAGGCCCGAGGAGCAAGGAGGGGGAGAACACAGAGTTACAAGAGGTGGACAGGAGATGGGGAGAGCCAGGGAGCTGCTGAGTGAAGCCGGGAGAGCTTGCAATTGCCTCTTAGCTTCTGCCTCAATGGACACGCTGAGATTTGAGGAAAGCTTTCAGATGAAATGTTTTTCCTACAAATGACAAGGGAGAAATCGTCAAGGATAGTTTCTGATGATGCTATTTGAGCCCCAGCTGTGCCTGGAACTAGAGGTAGCCTCAGACTCTTCAGTAAATTTCCTTTCCTCCACCCCCAGGGCCAGATAAAATTAGGCTTCACTCAGCTGCTATTGAAAGAGATCGGACTAGCACATCCAGCACCCCAGCCTTCCAGGGATGGGCTCTAGGGAGAAGTCCTTGAGAGATCTAAGGGAGGCAGGCAGGACCCCCAAGCCTGCATCCAAATGAAAACCAGACACAGGCTGCCCCCAGACACCACCCATGTAAGCCACCCACTCAGGACCACGGCAGGCTGCTCACCTCCATTATCTCGTTGTTTTTAATGAGAAGCGACTCTGGGCCACCGTAGTAGAGATACTGCATAACCAGCTGGAAAACAGAACATGGTGAGCAAAGAGCCCATGGCACACAGACACGGTCATCTTACAGCCACCCAGTCGAAGCCTCAGAGTGGCTCTGAGTCCCTGCGTGGCATCCCTTCACAGGGGTGGCCATTCCCCCTGGATTGCTGCCTTTCAGGAAGAAGTTCCATTCACAAGTTTTATAGGCCGGATATGTTTTCTTACACCATGCTGTAAATCTGTTGCCCTGTGGTTCACCCTCAGGGCCAAATTAAACAATTCTAAGCTCTGCTCCCCAGGACAGTTTTCCCCCATCTATGGGTGACAATCATGGGTTGTCTTTTCACCCCCACCCTCACTGAGCTGCCCAGAACTGCAGCACACGTGGCATGACTTAAAGACCCTGAACCAGCCGCAGTTCTCCTGGGAACATGACCCGGTTTGACCGGAAACCTCTGGTTTCAGCTTCAGAGGGTGACTCTGGGCCACCACAAGACCACCTTCTCCTTATTATAGCTGGATAAGGGCCAAGATGAAGTCATTAAGGGTCCAGGGTCTCAGTGTTTTATTGATGGTGTGAACTGTCCAAGCCAGGCTTCATACACATGACTGGATGGTGTGTAAAGTCCCAGAGCTTTGGAAAGTGGTGTCTCTTGGGCAGAATGAAGCCCAAGGCTGCGATAGTATTGGCCGTCACCACCTCCCATGAAGCTAGTGTTAAAACTTTAGGTGGTGTGTACCCTTCCCACTGGCCACAGTCTCCACATTCTCTAGTGTTTTTTGCCTGCCTAGCTGACACACTGACCTCAGCTGCCTGACCCGAAGCTGCTGTGCTGGAAAAGCCTGCAGACTGTTTACATCCCATCCCTGGGCCTCTGGACAATGAGGTGACTGGACTGGGTTGCCCTCTGTGGTCCCTTTCGGCTCTGACGGTCAGTGACCAATTCAGGACAGTGGTTAAGAGCAAGGTCCTGGAGTTGAACTGCTTCGGTTTCTGACTTGGCTCTGCCACTTAAAAGCTGTGAGAGGTGAATTAAGTTAGGCCCTCTATGCCTCAGTTTCATCATCTGTAAAGTGGGGATAATATTACCCACCTCATGGGGTTGTGATGAAAATTAAATGAGTTAATACATGTAACAGGCCTAATAGGGACCTGGCAGATACATGGCAAGAACTCAGTAAATGTTAGCTTTTTAATTTTCTCTGAGGGTGAAAAATCTTTTTCTAGTATGAATGACCTTCCATTTTCTTTCTCAGGTCATTCAACATCGTTTGTGACTGATCTTAATCTACATTTTGCAAGTGGGTTTAAAGTAATCGCTTCTAATGTAACTCAATGACAAAAAACAAATAACCCAACCAAAAACTGGGCAGACAACCTAAATCAACATTTCTTCAAAGAAAACATACGCATGGTCAATAGGCATATGAAAAGATGCTCAGCATGGCCAATTATTAGATAAATGCAAATCAAAACTATAACAAAGTTGTACCTCACACAGGCCAGAATGGCCATGATTAAAAAATCTACAAATAATAAATGCTGGAAAGGGTGTGGAGGAAAGGGAATGCCACCACACTGCTGGTGGAAATGTAAATGGGTGCAGCCACTGAGGAAAAGAGCATGGAGGCTCCTTAAAAAAACCTAAAAATAGTCTTGCTACGTGATCCAGCAATCCCAAATCCTGGGCATGTATCCAGACAAAACTGCAATTTGAAATGATACATGCACCCCAATGCTCACAGCAGCACTATTTACAATGGCTAAGACATGAAAACAACCTAAATGTCCACTGACAGATGAATGGATACAGAAGATGTGTGTGTGTACCTATATCTATCTATGAATACATATATATATATACACACAATGGAATATTAGTCATAAAAAAAGACTGAAATGATGCCATTTGCAGCAACATGGATAGACCCAGAGATCATCATTCTAAGTGAAGTAAATCAGAAGGAAAAAGACCATATGATATCACCGATATGTGGAATCTAAAAATGTTTTGATTTAAAGTACAGAGTTCGGACTTTTCTGGTGGTACAGTGGTTAAAAACCCGCCTGCCAATGCAGGGGACCAGGTTTGATCCCTGGTCCAGGAAGATTCCACATGTCCTGGAGCAACTAAGCCTGTGAACCACAACTATGAGCCCACGTGATGCAGCTACTGAAGTCCACATGCCTAGAGCCTGTGCTCTGCAACGAGAGGAGCCCCTGCAACGAGAAGCCGGCGCACCACACTAGAAAGTGGCCCCTGCTCGTCTCAGCTAGAGAAAGCCTGTGCACAGCAGTGAAGACCCAGTGCAACAAAAATCAAAGCACCCAGTTCAGTGGTTTTTAGTGTATTCAAAATGTACAACCACCACCACAAGCTAATTTTACTTTATTTTGGCCACATCACTTGGCATGCAGAATCTTAGTTCCCATGCCAGGGATCCAACCTGTGCCCCCTGCAGTGGCAGTGTGATCTTAACCACTGGACTGCCAGGGACGTCCCACCACAATCTAATTTTAGAACATTTTCAACTCCCCCCTGGAGAAACCTCGTGCCCATTAGCAGTCTCACCCATTTCCTCCTTGGGTCAGTCATGACATCTACTATGATTTGCCTGTTCTGGACATTTCATATACATGAAATTGTACAACATGTGCTCTTTTGCATCTAGTTTTGTTCACTTGGTGTGGTATTTTCAAGGTCACACATATCACACTCCTTCACTTCTTTTTTACTGCTCAACAACATCCCATTGTATGGATGTCCTACAGTTTGTATATCCATTCATCAATTGATGGACATGTGGGTTGTTTCTGTTTTTTCACTGTTGCTAAAATGAATGCTGTTGCTTTGGATCGATTTACTTTTTCAGATCTCCCCTGCCACTCCTCCCTCCTCTCCTTCTAATCTCAACTGTTGTTGTTCAGTCACTAAGCTGTGTCCGACTCTTTGCAAGCCCATGGAGTGAAGCACTCCAGGCTTCCCTGACCTTCACTATCTTCCACAGTTTTCTTAAACTCATGTCCATTGATGCCATCCAACCATCTCATCCTCTGTTGCCCTCTTCTTCTCCTGCCCTCTATCTTTCCCAGCATCAGGGTCTTTTCCAATGAGTCGGCTCTTTGCATCAGGTGGCCAAAGGATTGGAGCTTCAGCTTGAGTAGCAGTCCTTCCAGTGAGTATTCAGGGTTGATTTCCTTTAGGATTGACTGCTTTGGTTTCCCGCTCCCAACCACTTGCCTTTATCAGAACCTAGTACCGTCTTTTTCACTCTGCTTTTGCCCACTCTCTTCCCTCTGCTTGGATGCCCTTCCCTTCTTCTCCACCTGTTGATCTCTGGCCCCTCTTTCAGGATCTGACTCAGTAGTCACCTCTGCGAAGCTTCCGCAGATCTGCTTAGATCTCTTAGCTGCCTCCCACCCCGTGCTGGGCGGCACACTGCCCACAACTGCAGCGTTATTTCCCGCTGGGGTCTGAGGGCACAGAGTGGGTCTTACCCACCTCTGCATCCCTAGTGCCTGCCAGCGGCAAGGACACTTCAACCAGAAACACAATTCCTCCCCTTCCTCTTTTGTATCTGAGTCTCCCACTGGCCAACTGCCTGTGGCAGAGTGGGGCTTTAGTGTTGATGATTGAGGCTTTGTGAAATGATAACATAACACTGTTTACTCTTCCCCTGGACCCAGACAGGTCATAAACATCTAATCTTTGGCAAATGTTGAGACACTGGCTTTATTAAAATCCATTTATTCCCCAAGGACCTCTCTTTTATAAAGGCCAAATCAATAATAGTGATGGTAAGAGCCATAAAAATAACTGTCCTGAAAACAGGGTCTCTCCAGTTACAAAGCACTTCTCCAGCATGCTATCTCATTTCCTCAAGGTTGCGTTGTTGACTGGAAATGTTGCTTTCAGGAGCAGGCATGGAGCCCCATTAACCATGGGGCTAATGGAATTAAATTGGGCTGTGCTGTGGCACCTTCAGACTCAGCCAGCACGAGCCTTTTCTGCAAGGGAGTGAAACGGACCCTGATTAGGCCAAAGGGTCTGTTTATGGAGTTGTTTTTCTTGGCAGCTGCCAACCTGCATGAAGCAGGATGTAAATCTCGTCTACAGCCTGGTGGAGGCCCTGCTCCCGGGTGCAGCCTCAGTTGCAAGGGGCTCTTGCCCGCGTGTGATGTTAAACAGTCTTGCAGGGAGGAAACTCAAAGCCATCTCATTTACTAAAATTCTTCTGTTCAGCATGGAAGGGAAGTGAGCTGGCCCCTGGGAGCCTCCTTCTGGGTCAGATTCAGCCTGACTTGGCCTATTTTGAGCCACGAATGAGGCTTTTCTTCTTTTATGGGGAAGGGGCAGGCACGTGGAGAATTCCCCAGGGTCTGCTCAATCTTCTCTGCCAATTACAGTAACTCAAGGCTAACGTGGCTGGGAAGCTTTCCCTAGCCAAAAGTAAATACAGGCGTTCGATTCCTCTGGGGCTGTGCCTTCCTGTGTAGGTCTCTCATTCAACTAGCCCCCACAGCAAACATTTATTGAGTGCCTACCACAAGTCAGGTTCTGATGACAAGAACCCCTCCAATTAGTCCTAGGCTTGATGGCATAAGTGCCCTTCCATGAGCACTTGGAAAGCTGGGGAGGGGGGTGCACGGCTTTCAGCATTGGGCTCATGCTCCAAACACTAATGGGCCTTTCCTTGGGGCTGGGTGATTTTTAGGGAGGACCCAAGGCCCCATAGCAGGGAGACAGTTAAGAGATCAGGTCTGGAAGTCAGCCAGGCCTGGGTCTGAAGTTCAGCTTGGCCACTTCCTCTACCTGTTTGTCCAGGGGGAGAAGAGCCACCTGGAGAGGGAGCTGGGAGGCCTGAACTGAATTAGATGACACGGGGCATGGTTCTCAGAGTGGGTCCCTGGACCAGCAGCATCAGCATCACCTATGTTCTCATAAGAAATATGAATTTTCGGGCCCCATCCCAGGCCTATAGAATCAGGAACTCTGGGGGTGGGGCCCAGGAATCTGCATTTTAGCAAGTTTTGTGGCTTAACGGCAACTCTATTCACCCCCACTGCTTCCCCTGGAGATTCTGATGCTTCCTAAAATTCGAGAAACACTGTAACTTAGAGCACTGGTTCTCCACCTTGGCTGCACATGACTCTGGATGATGGCATAGGGTGGAGACTTAAAAATGCTGATGCCTGAGCTGCAGCCCAGATCCTGAATGACAGCCTGGACACTGGGAATCGTCAAAGCTCCTCAAATGATTCCACTGCACAGCTGAGCCTGAGCACTGCTGCTTTTGAGCCCTGCACATAGCTGCTGCACAAGAAACAGAGCTTCTATTATTATTGTTTCTCTTTGTGTTCAAACTGTGGTGCTGGAGAAGGAGAGTCCCTTGGACTGCAACGAAATCAAACCAGTCAATCCTAAAGGAAATCAATCCTTAATCTTTATCAGAAGGATTGATTCTGAAGCTGAAGCTCCAATACTTTGGCCACCTAATGCGAAGAGCCAACTCACTAGAAAAGACCCTGATGCTGGGAAAGATTGAGAGCAGGAGGAGAAGGGAGCAACAGAGAATGAGATAGTTGGAGGGCATCACCGACTCAATGAACATGAGCTTTAGCAAACTCTGGGAGATAGTGAAGGACAGGGAAGCCTGGCGTGCTGCAGTCTATGGGGTCACAGAGTTGGACACGACTTAGTGACTGAATAGCAACAACAAAGACCAGACTGGGTTCAAATAATGGCTCTGTCATTGACTGGCACCAAGGTCTCTGGACCTCAGTTTCCCTACCTCTAAAAGTGGCAAGATTTATCCAGATAACTACATGCAAGCAAAGGCCAGTGCCTCATTCATAGTTGGAGTTAAAAATGGGGAAAATGAGGTTCAGGGAAGAGAATGTCTTGCCCATGCTTATTCTATAAGGATTCTTTATTTTGAAGTTTCAACATAACCAAAGGAATGCATCTCTAATGGTGGAAATATAGGCACCTGAACGGGATTTAGGGCTTACTGTGAGGGCATGGTGGATTCCTGGTAGCACTCTGAATTACAGGATCTGGGGGACCAAGGTTAGTAAATGGAGGGAAGAACCATCATCTGGCCACTGGCATTTGGCATCTACTATGTTGAACTGTGGTGTTGGAGAAGACTCTTGAGAGTCCCTTGGACTGCAAGGAGATCCAACCAGTCCATTCTGAAGGAGATTAGCCCTGGGATTTCTGTGGAAGGAATGATGCTAAGGCTGAAACTCCAGTACTTTGGCCACCTCATGAGAAGAGTTGACTCATTGGAAAAGACTCTGATGCTGGGAGGGATTGGGGGCAGGAGGAGAAGGGGACGACAGAGGATGAGATGGCTGGATGGCATCACTGACTCGATGGACGTGAGTCTGAGTGAACTCCGGGAGTTGGTGATGGACAGGGAGGCCAGGCGGGCTGCAATTCATGGGGTCACAAAGAGTCGGACACGACTGAGCGACTGATCTGATCTGATCTGATGTGGTTCCAATGTATCTTTTCAGTGTCCAGTCTACCTTAAGACACAGCCGAATGGACTATAATCACTTTCCCTCTAACACACACCAGGACTTCCCACTTTTGTGCCTTTGTTTGTGCTCTTTCTCCCTCTGGAATACCCTTTCCCTCCTATTCACCAGATAAGGAAACTGAGGCTCAGAAAAGCTGGGTAGTTTTTTCAAGGTCACATGAAGGATAATGATTTTAAACAGGGGGATGCTGCTGTTTAAACCCAGGGGTGTAGCATTTAGATCCTGAAATGCAGCTCTGTCCTTCACAGCCCAGACCAGGACCTCTGCCCCGAGACCCTGGCCAGCCCTGACACCTGCTTATCTCTGTGTGGTCTCCTCAACCCTCCTGGAATGTGAGTCTCCCAAGGGCCAGGCTGTGTCTTCCCCACTTCTTCCCAGGGCTTTCCTTCTGGAACTGAACTGGAGGAATCAGGTCGTGATCAGAATGCTATAAACTCCATCCCCAGGTCACCCACATTGGCCTACTAGCCCTGGCTATAGGAGGACAGCAGAGAGGAGCTGCAGTCTCCCCTGCAGGCTCCTTGATGATGTAAGCAGCCCACCAGCCTTCACATCCCTGATGAGATGCAGAACTCCAGAAATAGGGCTGTGAGGCTAGCTAGGGGTGTGAATTTCTATTAGCTGTGAGATGTCACTGAGGGGCTGGATTTATGAATCAGGCACGAAATCCAGGAGCATATGGCTTCACAGGTGTATTCTACCGAACAAAGAAGAACATACACCGGCCCTTCTCAAACTCTTCCAAAAGACTGAAGAGGAAGGACCACTCCCAAAGATCTTCTATGAAGCCACCATCACCCTGATACCAAAACCAGACAAAGACACCACCATACACACAAAACAATCGCCAATGAATCAGACATGAAGGATGGAGGAAAAGGAAGAATGTTGCTGTGCTCCCTTCAAAGGTGCCCGATAAACCAAACAGTATCGCTGTCAATCAAACAGAGATATGGCCATGTCATCTGGCCTCTGACAAGCCTTCCTTCCTATTTACATTAGGTTCAGGCCTATTAACCAGAACCTATTAATATTAACTATTAACCTATTGATATCAACTATTAATGTTAACATGACACTGGATTCCCTAAAGTCCACTGGTTCCTGATCACACTGGGCTCAATCATCTTTGGGGACTTCATACCTCCTGTTCCCTGCCTGCAGTGTTCTAACTGGCCCCATCCCCCTTTTAAATTTATGTATTTGGCTGCACTGGGTCTTGGTTGCAGCATGTGGGATCTTCAATCTTCATTTCAGCACGCAGGATCTTTAGTTGTAGCATGTGAGATTTTTTTAGTCACGGCGTGTAAACTCTTCATTGCATTATGTGGGATCTAGTTCCCTAACCAGGGATTGAACCCAAGCCCTCTGCATTGGAAACTCAAGAGTCTTAGCCACTAGACCACCAATGAAGTCCGTCTAACTCCCTTTCTTAAGCCCCAAGCCTCCCCACAGTTCACCAGGTTCTCTTCAGCTGCAATATTTCAGCTGGCACCCCATTAGGGGCCTTCCCCAGTCTCCCTGGTTTGAGTTGTCACAGCACATTGGTTCTCTGACGCTCACTCCAACTTTACATTGTAACTGACTAATTACTCAGAGTTATCCATTCTAGATTGTGAGGCCCCCGGAGGAGAATGTCCTTTATCCTTGTGTCTCCAGGCCCCAGCACAGTGTTGGGCACAGAGCAGGTGCTCAATTAACGCTGTGGGCTTGCATGGATGGTAAGAGGGATGGGCAGTGTGAAGACAAGGGCCAGAAGTGCAGGAGCTAAAGACAGTGCAGTGGCTGATCCACAGGTGGAGGCTCGGAGGGACCCACTGGCGCCCCGCGCCCACAGGCAGACTCCCGGGCCACAGCAGGGTCTCACCTGGAAGATGGGGTACTTCACGTAGCCGATCTCTATGCAGGTGCTGTCGTTCGTTGGTTTGCTGGAGAGGAGGGCTTTGAACCTGAGCAAGAATATAAAAAGGGAGATAAGAAGACTCACAGAGACATCCACAGCTTGCAAGACTCAGCTCTCTGACGATAGAAACATGTAATATATCCCCCCAACTCGGAAATACGATGACATATCCATAGATTGTCTAATATAATGTCCACTGATATGATATCATAATCAAATTTGAAGTTAAAATGCTAAGTTAAAAACAGTTCGATGCACGATACTGGATGCTTGGGGCTGGTGCACTGGGATGACCCAGAGGGATGGTATGGGGAGGGAGGAGGGAGCAGGGTTCAGGACGGGGAACACATGTATACCTGTGGCGGATTCATTTTGATATATGGCAAAACCAATACAATATTGTAAAGTTAAAAAATAAAATAAAATTAAAAACAAAAACAAAACAGCATCTGCTGCTACTGCTGCTGCTGCTACGTCGCTTTAGTCGTGTCCGACTCTGTGCGACCCCATAGACGGCAGCCCACCAGGCTTCCCGTCCCTGGGATTCTCCAGGCAAGAACACCGGAGTGGGTCTAGAACTGTTAAATGACTTCTCAAGCAGGTGATTTGAAAAGAACAAATGCCTTTTAAAATGCTGTCCAGGGGAAGGGTATGGGGAGGGAGGAGGGAGGAGGGTTCAGGATGGGGAACACAGGTATACCTGTGGCGGATTCATTTTGATATTTGGCAAAACTAATACAATATTGTAAAGTTTAAAAATAAAATAAAAGTAAAAAAATAAAATAAAAAAACAAAACAAAACAAAAATGCTGTCCAGGGAATTCCAGCTAGTGGTCCAGTGGTTAGGACTCAGAGCTTCCACTGCAGGGGACCCAGGTTTGATCCCCAGCGGGTAACCAGGATTCCTCCCGTGAGGCCAAAAGAATAAATGAAGTAAGAAACAGAAAACCCCTTCCACCCTGCAGGCCCTCACAAAGGCTGCCTCCTTCCTGGAGTCCTTCCTGCCTCAAATTTCAAGCTCCTCAGGTGCCCATGGAGCTCTCCAACTCACTCCTTCCTCCTCCCACACAACCTTTGTTCCAAGAGGGGAGGGACTGCTGCTGACTCTAGCCTCTGCTGCATCCTCAGAGCCTGAGCCAGGCTGGCCCTGATGCATGGTGGGTATTTAACATCATAGGCATCAACATCTGTTGATTACCCATCTCCCTAAATGAATACCTTCTGTTGAGAGTTTTAGATGCATTTTCCTGCCACTGGCTAAACTAGGTTCCTCGTGGGTAGAGACCCAGTCAGTGGATCACATTGATACTCCATTTATTTACTTATTTGGCTGCATCGGGTCTTAGTTGCAGCATGTGGGATTTTCACTGCATCATGCGGGATCTTTCAAAATGGCACATAAACTCTCTCATAGTGGCGCTTATGCCCAGTGGCTGCAGTGTGGGCTCGTTGCCCCATAGCATGTAAGATCTTAGTGCCCTGACTAGGGATTGAACCCTCGTCCCCTGCAGTGCAGGGGATTCTAGCAACTGAACCACCAGGCAAGTCTCCCATACTCAGTACATTTAGAAATAAGCTAAGACGTGTCTCTTTTTATAAATTAAACTTTAAATTTGAAATACTTTCAGATTTATAGAAGAGTTGCAAACATAGCACAGAAAGTTCCAGTGTGCCCTTCACCAGTTTGCCCCAATGTTATCATCCGACATAGTCATGGTGCCTTGTTAAAACTAAGAAGTTATCATTGGTACAAGCTATAGTTCATGGGGTCGCAAAGAGTCGGACACAACTGAGCAAATGACCACACACACACAGAGTATTGATATAGCTCTTCCATGATGTCACAACAGAACCATGCAAAGGATAGTGTATTTTTCTTCCCTGTCCTTCACTATCTCCTGGAGTTTGCAGGGATGATGTTTTATTGTTGTCAACTCCAGGGTTCAGGAAAAGTAAGATTCAGGACCTGTGTATTTTGAGCGCCTTATGCCAAAGTTCCCTGATACTTGGAGAGCAGGCATTGCAAGGCTGCAGTGTGAGTTTTCAGGTTGCGTGAGGACACCTGGCTGAGGAAGCTACAATCCAATCCATTCTCCACTCATGAAGCTCTGTGCTCAGTATGTGCTCCATCTGCCCAGAGGAACAGTATCTTGTCTAAGCCACACAAAGACTGCTGATTATGCTAGAGACTGCCTGTATTCTTCTTCCAAATTGTGGTTAAAAAACACATAACATAAAATTTACTGTCTTAACCAGTTTTGAGTGTTTACTAATATTTACATGGAGTATATTCACATCATTGTGTGATCGATCTCCAAGACTTACCCTGTCCTCAAAAAACAACTCCTACTCCCCCTCCCCTAGCCCCAGTTCCCAGCCTACTGTTTACTGTCTCTATGAACTTGACCTTCCCTGGTAGCTCAGCTGGTAAAGAATCCGCCTGCAATGCGGAAGACCTATGTTCGATCCTTGGATTGGGAAGATCCCTTGGAGAAGGGAACAGCTACCCACTCCAGTATTCTGGCTTGGAGAAAAGAGTTGGACACAACTGAGCCGCTTTCACGTTCATGAACTTGATTATTGATGGTTCATATAAAAGGAATCATATAGTATAATGTCTTTTTATGACAGGCATATTTCACTTCATATAATGTCCCCATTCATATTGTGACATGTGTCGGAACTGGCTTCATTTTTAAGGCTGAATAATGTATGTATATGTGTGTGTGTGCTGTTGCTTCAGTCGTGTTTGACTCTTTGCAATCCCACGGACTGTAGCCCGCCAGGCTCCTCTGTCCATGGGATTCTCCAGGCAAGGATACTGGAGTTGGTTGCCATGACCTCCTCCAGGGGATCTTCCCGACCCAGGGATTGAACCTGCATCTCTTATGTCTCTTGCATTGGCAGGCAGGTTCTTTACTACTAGCACTACCTGGGAAGCCCAAGGTATGTATATACTACATTTTAAAATCTAGTCCTCCATGGATGGACTCCTGGGTGGCTTCTTCCTTTTGTCTTTGTGAATCATGCTGCCTGAACAAGGTATACAAATGCCCTATAGTCTTGGAACCTTGATTTTGAGAAGAAAATCTGCCCGTTCAGTGATGACACCACCCAAACTGAATTTTAGAGAATAGTAATAACCACCCTTATAATTCAGTGCTTTCAAAACTGATGATACATACCTTGGAGATGCTGTAAATAACAGCACTTTGTGAGCATAAAATGGTCTTCCTTCTACCAGAAAGGTGACATCTGACATTTCTTTATTGTTCAGGAAATGAGGATCTGGAACAGGAAAGGGAGAGAGGGTAGCTTTAGAGGAGAGAAGGATTATGTTTGGATTCCTCTTTGGGAAAAGCGCCCGTAAGAGCTGACAGGGAGGCCATGGTGATAAAATACTCGCTGGAGAGACCGTGACCAAACAGGAAACAGGATCAGTTACAGGAACGTGCAATTAACTGGAATTCAATATTTCACAGGGACTCTTCACAGCTTACTTGTGATTAAAAGTAGCATTTCCCCTTAGAAGATTCACCCCCAGCCACAGTTCAGATGACTGTCAGCTGCAGAGGGTGACCATCTACCCACCTGGCCTCTAAGGAGGCCACCCACCCCACCTCACTCCTCCTTCTCCAGCTCAGCTCCCTCCTTTCCTGATGGAAGTGGTTCCTGCCTGCTTGCTGCTATGTTTCAGGTGATTCGAAATCCAAGCCTTCTCTCAGGATCAGAGGCAAATGAGCCAGGCTCCTGCCCGCATCTCCAAGAAAAAAGAAGCTGTGTAACTAGTTGTACAGCGAGTACTCTAGTACTCACTGAACGTTCACGATGTGCCAGGCACCATGCAAGCTGGCACCTGCAGCCCTGGGAGAGAGGGACCACTGTCAGGCGAACGACAGGGACATGATGCCAGGAGTCACAGTGACTTGGTCAAGCGAGTGGCTGGTGGAGAAGCCAGGATGTGAACGTGGACATTCTGACTCCAGGGCCTGCATTGCTAAGCACTGGAATCCTCCGATTTGCCTGGCATCTTAGCCATTTCTCCTGGGGCTACAAAAGGCGCCAGTCCGTCCTTAGCTCAGCACTTTGGTCTCTCTGGGAAAATCCACCAACTGGCCCATGCGTCTCTACCCCTACCAGACTCCACCATGCTCCGTTTCTAAGTCAGACCCCTGGTCTGGCCCCTTTCACAGACCCTGCTGTAACTCAGAACCAGAATTTGCCTTTTTGGCTGATTCTCCTCCTGGTTGATTCACCCTAGGTGGTGGTCCTGGGTATCCTCCACTCATATATCTCTGTCAGGACCTATAGCCTCTTGACCTCTTCCCAATAAAAAAGATTTAATCTAAAACATATTAAAAAAGGCACAAAAATGTCAAATCATCTGTAATTATACTCTTAAAAATTTTTTTATTAAAAAATGCAACAAAACCCAAACTTCTAAAACTTTTCAGGTAAAGGGAAGAGATTGGAGGAGGAAATGGCAACCCACTCCAGTATACTTGCCCAGGAAGTCCCATGAACAGAGGAGCCTGACAGAGGGTCCACGGGGTCAGAAAAGAGTTGGACATGGCTTAGCGACTAAACAACAACAAAGAGAAGAAAGGCCACAGAGGAAGGCCAGAGAGCTGACTAACACTCGCCTCTCCACTTGCTTTAAAGACTGTTAGCAGGTCGGAGTGACATTCTCCCTCTTCTCAGCAACCCACCTCCCCTGCTCGGACTCTCACTCCCACTGTCCACCTTCAACTAGCTCCCACTTCCGCTTCCCAAACTGCTGACATCTCCTACCTTTAGCTCTTTTTACCATTCTCCCCCAGAATTCACTGGGAGGGCAGAGGACAACACACTATAAAAAAAATCAGGCATGGGCTCTCCAGTTAGCCACAGTCCCCACCACTCCCTGTTGTAACACAGCAAACCCATTTCATTCATTTACATGACCTTCCTGGCCTTTTGGAGATGCCACTTCGGGACTTTTGTCACTACTCACTCTTCTCTTTCCTTATAAGCAGGTCCCTAAGGAACAACTATTTGGCCACCTGTAGTTATCTGAGCTTGGAATGTTATACTGAAGATGCAAAACACTATATGCTTTGTGTTCCACTTATTAATTATTATATTATGTCCTTTTGCTTTCATCTGTGAGCTTTGAACTTCTCAGGCCTGCCTTCTTTCTCTTGGTGCTAATAACCTTTGGAATTCCAATGCTTGGCCTGAAAACCAGGCCCTTTTAATTGCTAGTGAAAGAAATCTCAGCAAATTCAGGAGGAAAAAAAAATGTTCTCTCCTCTCCTATAGCTACAGGAGAGCAGATTTTATGCTGTGTCACTGAAACAGCCCTTGCAAATGTTCGCTCTAACAGGGGTGTCTTGTAAAGCACCAGATGTCAGAAATTATTGCTATGCCCTAGCAGTGTAACCTTCACTCTCTGAAGTCTGTAAATTTGATGGATCTTTATGATTTGTTACCCTGGTAATATTTTAATTAACACCTGCTTTCTACAAGGTAGAACTACTTGCAGTTTTAGTACATTTTGGATTGCCTACATGCTTAAAACATTCAGAAAACTACGATCATGGCATCCGGTCCCATCACTTTATGGGAAATAGATGGGGAAACAATGGAAACAGTGCCAGATTTTATTTTTTTGGGCTCCAAAATCATTGCAGATGGTGACTGACTGAAGCCATGAAATTAAAAGATGCTTGTTCCTTGGAAGAAAAGCTATGACCAACCTAGACAGCATATTAAAAAGCAGACAATACTTTGCTGACCAGGGTCCATCTAGTCAAAGCTATGTTTTTTCCAGTAGTCATTTATGGATGTGAGAGTTGGACTACAAAGAAAGCTGAGCACCAAAGAATAGATGCTTTTGAACTGGGATGTTGGAGAAGACTCTTGAGAGTCCCTTGGACTGCAAGGAGACCAAATCAGTCAATCCTAAAGGAAATCAGTCCTGAATATTCATTGGAAGGACTGATGAAGCTGAAGCTCCAATATGTTGGCCACCTGATGCAAAGAATTGACTCATTGGAAAAGACCCTGATGCTTGGAAAGATTGAAGGCAGGAGGAGAAAGGGATGACAGAGGATGAGATGGTTGGATGGCATCACCGACTCAAAGGACATGAGTCTGAGGAGGCTCTGGGAATTGGTGATGGATAGGGAAGCCTGGCGTGCTGCAGTCCATTTGGTCGCAAAGAGTCAGACACAACTGAGCTACTGAACTGACTGACATGAATGGGCATAAAGAAAACCAGGCAATCTTTGACTCAGCTGCTAAGTTTTCTACTTTAGCAAAAATTTGTGCCATTTAAATTAATAGGTTATTTGTGACAGGAACAAACATACTTAAAAGCATTTCCATGAATTAAGCCTTTTCACTAATTTAAACTAGGTCACCTATTTCAAAAGTAGGGGCTTTGCTAAAGGATAGCATTTTTCAGCTGCTTCCATTTCTCCAGAGTTTCCTGGTCTTTATAGGAAAAGGAAACAGGAAGTAGGAAAGTCCCCAACCTTAATGGGAAGGGGAGTCCTTTATCTGTAATATTTTATCAGTCCCCAGGCAGTGAGAGACAAGCCTTTGCAAAAGAAGATTCGTGGTTCAGGCTTAAAGGCAGTCAGATATTTGCCTTTCCCCCTGGTTGATTCACCAGTTTGCCAGCAGCCCCAGGATCTGAATGAAACTGGTGCCTGATGGAAAGGTTTCTTCTGGAAAATCCCAGAGGCCAACTGGAGAAAGATGGGATTGTGGCTTTGGTGGGGGACTGGGTTCATGCTCCAGCTCCACCTGAACTGATGCTGAAGCCTATGCAGAGCCTCCCTGTCTTCTTCAGCTGTAACCCAGATAATACTGCCTGTCCTACCTGTCTCCTGGGTAGCCCAGGGATTGTTTGAGAGAGGGTAGGGAGGAGCTTGGCTAGGGCGAGCTCAAAGCAAGTGTCCAAAAAGGGTGATGAGTGATTACAGTTAACCTGATGGGAGTTCAGGGCATCCTGTCTCCTCAGTTCAGCGCCATTCCCCTCGTGTGTGTGTGTGTGTGTGATGTGTTTGTCTAGAGGGTGACGCTTGCTCATCTCTCCTTCCAGTTCCTTGCAGGACTTCCATTAGCAGCATCCTACCGGCCTGTCACTGTACCCTGCTCGTTCCATCTCAAGGAAGAGGAACTTCTTAGAGGAGAGGATGGGTGGGAGTGGCTATGCAGATCTCAGCCTTCTCTGGACTCTACCTGGCTACTGGAAGGGTGTGGGCAATCATGACTGTCGGTGATGTGCAGAAGAAAGATGCTCAGTGGAGGGATGAGGTACTGGTGAGTCCTCTTGTCCATATCCCCAACATATGGTCTCCAAACAGTTTAATCATGTAACAAAGGTGATACCCCGATCTCCACCTGCCTCACTCCTGTGTCTGCCCTGTTTGCCCTCCAACATGTCCAGTCTCTTCTTTGGCTGCGTTTGCTTCCTTCCTGTCCTCAAATCAAAAAGCAACAGTTCAGGGCTGGACCCAGGAAGCCCCCACTCACCCAGGCGTGAGGTCTGCTTCCGTTTGATCTCTGTGAGCTTGGGGATGGGGTAGGGCCCGTAGCAGTGAGTGAAGATGACACACAGCTGCTGGCTGATCACTTCATTCTGTGGAAAGGAAAGAACAGCTCACATTGATGGGGGCTGTGTGAGACCTCATCCAAGCCCCTGTGTAAGAATGGGCCCCGTGCCCCCGCCGTGGGCCAGAGGAGCCCACAGACTGACTGCAGGTTCTGAGAGAAATTCCCTGGACATCACACCTTTGCTTTGCTCAATAGGCCCTGGGTTTGCTTGTTCAGTCTGTCCACCATTTCTAGCAGGTTTATGGTGGAAGTTTAATTTGTAATGAAATCTTTTCTTGCTCCAATCATTTTTTAAAAATTGGAATATAATTGCTTTACAACGTTATGTTAGTTTCTGATGTACAACAAAGTGAATCAGCTATATGTATACATATATTCCCTCCCTCTTGGGCCTCCATCCCATCCCCTTCCCAATCCCAACGCTCTAGGTCATCACAGAGCACTCAGCTGAGCTTCCTGTGCTTTATAGCTCTCCATTTTACACATGGAGGTGTATGTATGTCAGTCTCAATCTCCCAGTTTATCCCACCCTCCTCATCGCCCCACTGGGTCCACATGTCCATTCTCCATGTCTGCATCTCTATTCTGGCCTTGGAAATAGATTCATCTGTACCATTTTTCTAGATTCCACCTATATCCGTTAATATACAATATTTGTTTTTCTCTGACTTTACTCTGTATGACAGATTCTGGATCCACCCATATCTCTAAAAATGACCTTATTTCATTCCTTTTAGTGGCTGGGTAATATTCCATTGTGTATATATACCACATCTTCTTTAACCATTCATCTGTCATTGGACAACAGTCCCACTACTGGTATCAGTTCAGTTCAGTCGCTTAGTCGTGTCTGACTCTTTGCAACCCCATGAATCACAGCATGCCAGGCCTCCCTGTCCATCACCAACTCCCAGAGCTCACCCAAACCCATGTCCATCAAGTCGGTGATGCCATCCAGCCATCTCATCCTCTGTTGTCCCCTTCTCCTGCCCCCAAGCCCTCCCAGCATCAGAGTCTTTTCTAATGAGTCAACTCTTTGCATGAGGTGGCCAAAGTATTGGAGTTTCAGCTTTAGCATCATTCCTTCCAATGAACACCCAGCACTGATCTCCTTTAGGATGGACTGGTTGGATCTCTTTGCAGTCCAAGGGACTCTCAAGAGTCTTCTCCAACACCACAGTTCAAAAGCATCAATTCTTTGGCACTCAGCTTTCTTCACAGTCCAACTCTCACATCCATACATGACCACTGGAAAAACCATAGCCTTGACTAGACAGACCTTTGTTGGCAAAGTAATGTTTCTGCTTTTGAATATGCTATCTAGGTTGGTCA
>NW_011494899.1:2139750-2197433 GCF_000754665.1 Bison bison bison
AGTTCAAAAGCATCAATTCTTTGGCACTCAGCTTTCTTCACAGTCCAACTCTCACATCCATACATGACCACTGGAAAAACCATAGCCTTGACTAGACAGACCTTTGTTGACAAGTAATGTCTCTGCTTTTGAATATGCTATCTAGGTTGGTCATAACTTTCCTTCCAAGGAGTAAGTGTCTTTTAATTTCATGGCTGCAATCACCATCTGCAGTGATTTTGGAGCCCCCAAAAAGAAAGTCTGACATTGTTTGCACTGTTTCTCCATCTGTTTCCCATGAAGTGATGGGACCAGATGCCATGATCTTAGGGTATATGCTGCTGCTGCTGCTGCTAAGTCGCTTCAGTCATGTCTGACTCTGTGCGACCCCGTGGACTGCAGCCCACCAGGCTCCCCTATCCCTGGGATTCTCCAGCCAAGAACACTGGAGTGGGTTGCCATTTCCTTCTCCAATGCATGAAAGTGAAAAGTGAAAGGGAAGTCGCTCAGTCGTGTCTGACTCTTAGCGACCCCATGGACTACAGCCTACCAGGCTCCTCTGTCCATGGGATTTTCCAGGCAAGAGTACTGGAGTGGGGTGCCATTGCCTTCTCCAGTAGCAGATAATTAGCCTAAAAATGGCAGCAGGAAGCCCTCTGGTCCTGTGCCCGCACTCTCCACCATCAAGACACAAATGCTCCTGATTTAGCTTTCCTGTGTACTTGATTATGGTGCTGAGGCATTTCTGGATCCAGAAGTGCTCAGCTGAATCACTTTCTCCTAAAAAAAAGTATGTGTGTGTTTTGGAGGAATAGTTCTGCGATGCAAGACTACGGCTGTTCCAGTACTCTGGGAGCCTGTTTCTGATCAGCTTCCGTCCTTCACACCCTTCCCTCCTGTCCTACTGGGCCCACGCTGGTCCATTAATCTCCCTCCAACCGCAGGTGTGCAGGAGGGAAGCCAGGAGTCATAGCGTATTTTGGATGCTTTTTATTGGGTGAACGGGGTTGAAACCAGGGGCTAAAAACAGTGGTTAGATAGCTCGGTATTTACAATATATTAAGAAAAGTAGGTTACAACACAGTTTGTACCACGTAGTTTTGGAAATAAAAGCCTACATATATATTTGGATTGATAGGTATAGAAAAAGGTCTGGAAAACAGAGTAGCTACCTTTGGGTGGGACGATGATGTTTTCTTCTTTTATATATCTATATATATATATCTTTTTACAATAAACAAGTGTTGCTTTGTACATAAATGCAATAAATGCTATTTTTGATTTGTACATAAATGCAATAAATGCTATTTTTGATTTTAAAAAGATAGGTTTGGGACTACTAATGATGTTATCAGTTCAAGCTATGCTTGAATCTACTTCACTGTGTTCCTGAAAGAGAGGGATTGCAGTTCAACAAATGAAAAGAAATCCAACCCTTTGATCCTACAAGACACCATGTTACCTCAGATGGAGTGCACAGAGGTGCCCAAGAGGAGGCAATTATATTGGATAGAAAAAGGGATTTTGCTTTCAAAGATGAAGGCCTTCTGACAGAAGGTGTTACCTGCTCCTCTCACTTAACCCTCACAAAGCAACTGGCTCATGGTTCCAGCAGTGGTTCTCAAAGTGTGGTCCCCAGACCGCCTAAGCTTGTTAGAAATGCATGCCCTCAGATCCCATCTCATACCTCTGACTCAGAAACACTGGGGGTGGGGCCCAGCAATCAGCATTTTAACAAGTTTTCTGCTGATTCTAATGCCCATTAGGTTTGAGAACCACAAGTGTAATGTCCTGAAATTCTGTCTTAGGTTTGACCTCAGCTGGCAACTGTAAATTTCCTCTGGTTTAAAGCCTAGCCATGGGCTTGCCTGGTGGCTCAGTGGTAAAGAATCTGCCTGCCAATACAGGGGACGCAGGAGACTTGGGTGTAATCCTGGGTCGGGAAGATCCCCTGGAGAAGGAAATGGCAACCCACTCCAGTGTTCTTTCCCGGACAATCCCATGGAGAGAGAAGCCTGGAAGGTTATAGTCCATGGGGCTGCAAAGAGTTGAACACAACTTAGCGACTAAACAACAAAGCCTGATCACAGAAATATGCTTCACTGACCAGCATGAGAGCTTTCGAGAAACGGACTCTCACCCTAGGCCCACTGAATCAGATCCTCGTTAACATGCTCTGCAGGTGACTCCCATGCACACTGATGTTGCAGAAGCACCGGGTGGTAGGCAAAATTGTGGTCCCCAGTCCCCCACCTCCGGGATCTAATGACTGATGATCTGAGGTGGAGCCAACATAATAGAAATAAAGTGTACAATGATTGTAATGTGCTCGAATCATCCTGAAACATTCCCTCCCGCTTCCCAGTCCATGGAAAAACTGTCTCCCATGAAACCGGCTCCTGATGCCAAAAACGGCTGGGAACCACTGCCCTAGAAGACGGTATGCCCTAACCCCTGGGACTAGGAGCATGATGAGATACCATGCCCGTCAATCTGTTCTCTTTCAGGGCAAAAGGGACTTGGCAGCAGTAATTAAGGTCACTAAGTAGTTGCCCTTAAAAGAGGGAGATTACTTTGTATTATCTGTGTGGGCCCAGTGTAATCACGTAAGCACTTAAAATGCATGAAAAATTCAGAAGGGATGGAGGAGAAGAGGAAGTCAGAGGGACTGGAAGCCTGAGAAGGACTTGATGAACTGTTGCTTGAAGACAGCAGGGGCCACATGATAAGCTTGAGAGGGAATGCAGGCCTTGACACTGGGAAAAAATATGACCCCCTAGCTGATCCTCAACAAAGAAATGCAACCATGAGGAACTGAATTCCACCCAAACCCGAATAAGGTTGCAAGTGGATTCTTCCCAAGTGTCTAGGAAGGAACCCAGCGCTGACACCTCGATATTGGTCTTGTGTGACCCTAAACAGAGAGCCTAGCTGAGACCCTGTGCCTGGACTTCTGACCCGTGGAAACCACGGGTGTTGTCTTCAGCCTCTAAATCATAGTCACTGTTATTGTGGCAGTGGAAACTAATATAGTTCAACTAGCGTTTGCCTCAGGTGGACTCTATTTTGTCATCCCTATGACCCCAGGGAGTCTGACATATTAGGGATGCCCAGTGAGTACTTGCACGTCACGTGAAAGAGGAGATGGTGACCTGCAAAATGCTCTGTGCAAGCTGTGTTGACAAATGGTGCTGGACTCACTACCTGTGCCCAGGGTTGTCTCAGGAGCCTTGCTGGCGAGTCAGCCCCTGTCTCATCAACTCTAGGAAGGAATGAAGACGCCCTTTCTGGACTTGATGACCCTTAGGAGAAGCCTGGGGGCTTCCCTGGTGCCCCAGTGGTTAAGAATCCACTTGCCAATGCAGGGGACACAAGTTCAATCCCTGGTCTGGGAACTCAGATCCCACAAGCCACAGGGCGACTAAGTCTGTGCCCACAACTACTGGACCCATAAGCCTAGAGCCTGTGCTCCACAACAAAGAAGTCACTGCAATGAGAAGCCCGTGCACCGCAGCTAGAGAATAGCCCCCACCCTATCCACAGCTAGAGAAAGCTTGCGAGCAGCGATGCAGACCCAGAACAGCCAAAAATAAATAAATGAGTAAATAAGTAAAAATATTAAAAAAAAGGGAGAAGCCCGAGCAACCGGGCCCTTCATAGGGCTTTTATGGTAGTGGTGGTGGTTGTTTAATTCAATTCAATAGGTACTTATTCAGCATCTTAAGAGGTGACCTGCACTGTGAAAGGAGACATATTAGGGGCAACAAAGCAAGATCCCGTCTCTCCAGGACCTCACAGCTTGCCCTGCTTCTTCACTTCAGTATGTGTTGTATCACCCGAGAAAGTAAAGACAAAGGCCACCTGTTCTGAAGGGACAATCCTCAAACACTTGGACATTATCTAGGAGGCACATAGCTCCCCACTCCGATGTCAGGGCTGCACATAGTGATTTGGTCCCAAAGAGCACAGTCTGGAAAGTGAGAGGAAGGGGAGAGTAAGTTTGCAGTGGAGAAATTTGGCAAACACAGCGTCAGCCAGGTGATCAAGGTCATCTTCTCCAGTGATGAGTCACACTGATAACATGTACCCTTGATGTGATAAGAAAGGCACTTTACCTCTGAGGTTATCCTCCCCAAACTCATGACCTCAGTCTAAATCATGAGACAATCAATGCCTATTCCACTAGAGGGGCAGCCTATAAAATAGTGACCAACACTTCCCAAAAAAGGTCATCAAAAACAAGGAAAGTCTGGGACTTCCCTGGAGGCCCAGTGGTTAAGAGTTCACCTTCCATCGCAGGGGGTGCAGGGGATCCCTAGTCAGGGAGCTGAGATTCCCACATGCCTTAGGGCCAAAAAACCAAAACATAAAACAGAAGCAATACTGTAACAAATCCAATAGAGACTTAAATTATCCACACAAAAAAATCTTAAAAAACCAACACACACAAGGAAAAAACAAGGAAAGGCTGGGATACTGTCTCAGCCAAGAGTGGCCTAAAGAGGTATGACAACTAAATGTAACACGGTGTCCTGGATGGGGTCCCAGAGCAGAAAAAGACACTGGATACGGAGAAAATAGCAATAAAGTATGGGGTTTAGCTAACAATTGGAGAAGGAAATGGCAACCCACTCCAGTATTCTTCCATGGACAGAGGAGCCTGGAGGTCTATAGTCCGTGGGGTCGCAAAGAGTCAGACGCTACTGAGCGACTAACACTGAGCTAACAATAACAAATCCATGTTGGTTCACTGTTACAATGAACATACCACACTAACACAGGATGTTAATAATAGGAAGCAGGTGAGGACTTCTATGGGAACTCTCTGTGCTATCTTCTCTATTTTCCTATAAATCTAAAGTCATTCCAAAAATGAAGTATACTATTAAAAGAATCTGCTCCAGTGAGGAAATGGGGAAATGATGAAAGCACTATACATTCAGGAAAGAAAGGGAAAGAAGACAGTTCACCAACAGTTCCGTAGGCTTGACTTATTCATCCCCCAAAGTTTTCACAAATGTACCCCTTCCCCCATGCACTAAGCCATGCGTTCATCCATTCATAAATTCTTTCTTCAAATACTCATTGAGCATCTGCTAAGTGCCAGGTGCTGCCTAGGTCCCGAGGGATGGGCACTGTGTGAGGGATGATGGTGATGCCAGCTCCAAAGATGCTGCTGTTTCCAAGACTTTCTGGCTGCTTCTCTTTCAGAGACAAGAGCCTTCAGAGAAGACTCATCACTATGTCCTTGAACTCATCTGTTTGTCAAGGTGTCTGCTATGCATGCTTCTCTGTGCCTCCTCCAAGCAGTGAGGTTGTTGTGATAATTCCCTTTGCTTCCCTGGCATGCTGTCATCAGTCTCAGTTAACAGCTCTGGTGAGGTGAGATGGTCAGTTTCAGGCAGTGAACTGGGTTAACCTATGGGTTTGGTTAACTCTGGACCCAAACCTGAAGACAGCAGATGGAATTAACCAAGCCTGAGGCTCACCATTTTCTGGAGCAGGAGAGGGTGGGGTGGCTGTGCTGGGACAGATGGGGACACTCTCCTCTGAGTGACACATTTAAACTTGGAGCTTTTAGCTCAAAGGGCCACAAGGCTCAAGCCTCCAGGGCAGCAGGGGATTTTAAAATGTTCACGTAGTCCACAGGAAGGCAGAAAAAGAAAAGACAGAGAGACCAAACAGAAAACAAAAAGTAAGATGGCAGATATAAGCCCTAAAGTAGTGATAATTGAATAAAATATAAAAGGTCTCAATATACCAATTAAAAGAGATTGGAAGAGTGGATGAAAAGCCCAACTATATGCTTGTTATAAGAAAGTCACTTCAAATCTAATAAAACAGGGAAGTTGAGAATAAAGGATGGAAAAATATATATCGCACGAACATTAATCAAAGGAAAGCAGGAGAGGCTATATTAATATTAGATAATGTAGATTTCAGAGCAAAAAAACTAGCAGAAGAGAGAAACGCATTATAAAATGATAAAAGCGTTAATTTACGGAGAAGATGTTGCAGTCCTAAATGTGCATGCACTGAACAACAGATTTGCAAAATATGTGAATCAAAAATTGATAGAACCAAAAGAAGAAACAGACAAATCCACAATCATGGTTGGAGATTTTACTATTCCTCTCTCAACTGATGGAATAAATAATGAGACAGAAAATCTGTAGGATATGGAAGAACTCACCATCATCATCAACCAACAGGGTCTTATCAACAGTTACAGAACACCCCAGTCAACAATGGCAGAAAACAGTCCTTTTTCCTTTGGCCATGCTGCACAGCTTTTGGGATTTAAGTTCCCTGAGGGATCCGACGCCTAAAACCAGGTCCTGCCAGTGAAAGCACCGAATCCTAACCACTGGACCACCAGGAAATTCCCAAAACCAGTCTTTTTAAGTGCCCATGAAACATATACCTAGATAGACTATATCCTGGTTCATAAAACCACCCTCAACATTTTAAAAGGATTGAAATAATACAGAATGTTCTCTGACCACAATGGAATCAACCTAGGAATCAATAACAGAAAGATAAGAGAAAAATCTCCAAACAATTGGAAACTAAATAACACATTTCTAAATAATTCATAAGTCAAAAAGGAAGTTCCAAGGGAAATAAAAAACACACTGAACTGAATGAAAATGAGAATAAAACATATCAAATTCGATGGTACACAGCCAGAGTAGTGCTGAGAAAGATATGTATAGTATCAAATGTACATAAAAGAAAAAAAGGAAAAATCTTAAGCTTCTACCCAAAAAATCTGGAAAAAAAAAAAAGTCAGAAAAAAAAAATCAGAAAAAAAACCCCAAAGAAACAAATAATAAAGATAACTTAAGACAGAAGAGTAGTAGAGAGAGAAGACACAAACTAACAAATTTGTTCTAAAATTTACATAGAAGGCAAAGAATATGAATTCATTTCATAAAAGAATAACACGGGAGGAAACAATTTACCCAATTTCAAGATTTATTTTTTAGCTACAGCAATCAAGACCGTGCGTGGGGACTTCCCCGACAGTCCAGGGGTAAAGACTCTGAGCTTCTACTGCAGAGGGCACGGGTTTGATCCCTGGTCTGGGAACTAAGCTACAGCCACATGGCACGGATCAAAAAAAAAAAGCTGTGGTAATGATGGAGTGACAGACACACAGATCAACGGAACAGAATGGAAATCCCAGGAACAGACCCACACAAATATGCCCAACTGACTTAACAAAGGTGTAAAAGTAATTGACGCAAGAGTCTTTTCAACAAAGATGCTGGAGCAAGTGAACCTCCACTGGCAAAGCAAAAACAAAACAGCAACTTTGATCAAAGTCCCACACCTCATGCAAAAATTAACTCAAGATGAAATGAACCACAGTCTTAAATGTAAAACATGAAACTATAAAGCTTCTAGAAAAAAAAATGAGGAGGAGACCTTCAAGATTTGGGCTAGGCAAAGCAGCTGGATGAATCACAAGTTGGAATCTAGCTTGCTGAGAGAAATATCAACAACTTTGTAGTTGCAGATGATACCACTCTAATGGCAGAAAATGAAGAGGAACTAAAGAGCCTCTTGATGAGGGTGAAAGAGGAGAGTGAAAAATCTGGCTTAAAACTCAACATTCAAAAAATGAAGATCATGGCATCCAGTCCCATCACTTCATGGCAAATAGATGAAGAAACAATGGAAACAGTGAGATATTTTATTTTCTTGGGCTCCAAAATCACTGTAGATGGTGACTGCAGCCACAAAATTAAAAAGATGCTTGCTCCTTGGAAGAAAAGCTATGACAAATCTAGACAGTATATTAAAAAGCAGAGACATCACTTTGCTTACAAAGGTACATACAGTTAACGCTATGGTTTTTCCAGTAGTCATGTATGGATGTGAGAGTTGGACCATAAAGAAGGCTGAGAGCCAAAGAATTGATGTTTTTGAATTGTGGTGTCAGAGAAGACTCTTGAGAGTCCCTTGGACAGCAAGGAGATCAAATCAGTCGATCCTAAAGGAAATCAACCCTGAATATTCATTGGAAGGACTGATGCTGAAGCTCCAATACTTTGGCTACTTGATGCGAAGAGCTGACTCACTGGAAAAGATCCTGATGCTGGGAAAGATTGAGGGCAGGAGGAGAAGGGGGCGACAGAGGATGAGATGATTGGATGGATTCACTGACTCCAATGGACATGAGTTTGAGCAAGCCCTGAGAGTTAGTGAAGGACAGAGAAGCCTGGCGCATTGCAGTCCACGGGGTTGCAAAGAGTCAGTCACAACTTAGCAACTGAATGACAATAAAGCGTTCTGATACTTGATACCAAAAGCAGAATCTCCACAGAAGGAAAAACTAAAATTGGACTTCCTTAAAATTAAAAGCTCTATAAAAGACCCTGTTAAGAGGATAAAAAGATAAGCTACTGAGTGGGAGAAAGAAAGTATTTGCAAACCATATATCTGACAAGAGATTATTTTCTAGAATTTACAAAGAACTTTCAACATTCAACAGTGAAAAACCAGTTTAATTAGAACATAGGCAAAGGACACAGACATTTCACTGAAGAGCATATACAGATGGCAAAAAAAAAAAAAAAACATGAAAATATGTTGAACATCATTAGCCATTTAGGGAAATGCAAATTAAAACCACAATGAGATACCACTTACACATCTAACAGAATGGCTAAAATAAAAAGATAGCAATAGCACCAAACATCGAGACTGTGGAGAAACTTCATTCCTCATATTTTGCTGGTGGGAATGTAAAATGGTGCAGCCTGTCTCAAAAACAGTTCAGCAGCGTCTTTAGAAACTAAATATGCAACTACCATACAACCCAGAAATTGCACTCCTGAGCATTTATCCCAGAGAAATGAAGACATATTCACATCAAACACCTGTGCTGGAATGTTATAGCAGCTTTATTTGTAATAGCTCAAAACTGGAAACAACTCAGATGTCCTTCAGTGGGTGAGTGGTTAATAAACTTCGATCAGGCCACACCATAGAGTCCTAGGCAGCAACAGGAAGAAACAAACTACCAACACATGCGATGACCTGGGAGAACCTTCAGAGAATTATACTGAGTGAGAAAAATCCAGTCCTAAAAAGTTACCTACTGTATGATTCCATTTAAATCACATTCTTGAAATGACAAGATTAGAGAAATGGAGACCAGATTAGTGGTTGCTGCTGCTGCTGCTACTGCTGCTAAGTCGCTTCAGACGTGTCTGACTCTGTGCGACCCCCTAAACGGCAGCCCACCAGGCTCCCCCGTCCCTGGGATTCTCCAGGCAAGAACACTGGAGTGGGTTGCCATTTCCTTCTCCAATGCAGGAAAGTGAAAAGTGAAAGGGAAGTCGCTCGGTCGTGTCTGACTCTTAGTGACCCCATGGACTGCAGCCCACCAGGCTCCTCTGTCCATGGGATTTCCCAGGCAAGAGTACTGGAGTGGGGTGCCATTGCCTTCTCCGAGATTAGTGGTTACCGGAGCGTAAAGAGGGAGTTGGGGCAGAAGGATATGGGGGTAGCTAGAAAAGAGCAACATGAAAAAAAAAAGAAAAAAAGAAGGACTTCCTTGGCAGTCCAGTGGTTAAGACTCTGCACTTCCACTGGAAGGGACCTGGGCTTGATTCCTGGTCAGGGAACTAAGATCCCCAAGCCAAAAAAAAAAAAGAGCAATTCTAGGGAGCCTTAGGGTGATGGAAATTTTCTGCATGTTGACAGTACCATGTCAGTATCTTGGTTGTGACATTTAACTGTCATTTTGCAAGATACTGTCAGTGGGGGAAGCAAAGTAATCTCTCTGTATGTTTTCTTACAACTGCATGAAAATCTACAACTGTCTCAAAATAAAAAGTTTAATTTACACAAGGTAAATTTTTAAAAAGTGGGGAAATAAAAAGTGTACAAGTCACAAGGGAAAAAAAAAAAAGCTGCATAGTTCACATCTCGCCCTTGGCTAAAGTCCCCAGTAGTGTTCTATTCAGTGCACGTGGAGGAAAACCCAAGTGCACCCTGGAGAAAGGCCCGCAGTCTGACTTCACCTCTCACACTTCCTCCTGCGTCCCTCCACTTCCAGGCACTCCAGCACATCAGGCACATTCCCACCAGTAACTTCGCTCCTCCAGGTTCCCGATCCCCCCGAGTGGAGTGCTTTTTCTCCAGGCCTGTGTGTGGCTGGCAGCTTTTCCTCACTTGGGTGGTTGTTCACACATTACCTCCTCTGGGAGACTTTTCTTATCATCCTGTCTAGATTAGACCTTGCCTGCCCCACCCCCCGGAGACTACATCATTGTCCAAGATCATTTTTTTTTTCATAGCATTTATCTTGCTTTCACCCTCTTTTGCTGATTTATGTCCTTGCTTTCTGTGGGTCTGCCCCTTCCCTGGACACAGTAAGCTCCAGGAGGGTGAAGAACATCCCACCACTGCTGTAGCCTAGTGGGCACTCATGACTATGGAATGGATAAATGTCCAGAAGAATTATGTATGCGAGAAATGGCCAGAAGCTCTCTTTGAACAGACCTATTTTTAAACAATGACTGCATTGTTCTACTCCTAGGGAAATCTAGAGAAACTGAATTCTTTAGATATTTGCATTGTTCTACTCCTAGGGAAATCTAGAGAAACTGAATTCTTTAGATATTTAAAGATAAAATTTAGAAGTGGGGATGGGACTTCTTTGGTGGTCCAGTGGCTAAGACTCCATGCTCCTAATGCAGGGGTCCCCTGGTTGATCCCTGGTCAGGGAAGTAGATCCCATATGCCACAACGAAGATCGAAGATCCTGTGTGCAGCCACTAAGACCTGGTGCAGCCAAATAAATAAATGAATAGAAGTGGGAGCAAAAAAGCACATCTGCAACCAGATGTCAAGTAACATCTGACCAAGCACGCGTCAAAGATGGGGAGAAAGCATCCGCTTCACTTGACCGGATGGCTATGATTCTCCGAGTTGACTACAAAGTAGATTTATTAATAATTACAGGAATTCTATATTCTTGTTCACTACTCTGATAGAACCAGATGTTTGTTCACACAGAGCAGCAGACATGATCTGAACACGAATTTATTAGTGGAGAGAGCAGGAACAATGCATTGCTACTCATGCCTTCCAAGAGGATACTTTCTGAGGGCAGAGCTTTGCAGCACCTTCTCAACTCTCTGCCATCATCTCTCTCCAGACATCTTCTGACCACAGGAATATCATTGTGCTTGGAGAATGCTTGACTTCACCCTGTAGCCACCAGAAACTGATCACCTCTTTTTTGCCCTCTGTAGAACTGTGGTGTTGGAGAAGACTCTTGAGAGTCCCTTGGACTGCAAGGAGATCAAACCAGTCAACTGTAAAGGAAATCAGTCCTAAATATTAATTGGAAGGACTGATGCTGAAGCTCCAATACTTTGACCACCTGATGCAAAGAACTGAATCATTGGAAAAGACCCTGATGCTGGGAAAGACTGAAGGCAGGAGGAGAAGGGGATGATGGAGGATGAGATGGTTGGATGGCATCACTGACTCGATGGACATGAGTTTGAGTAGGCTCCAGGAGTTGGTGCTGGACAGGGAAGCCTGGAATGCTGTAGTTCATGGGGTTGCAAAGTGCTGGACATGGACTGAGTGACTGAACTGAACTGAGTCAGTATTAATACCACATCTCCCAAAGTCCCTAACAGTCTGTGAGTCTCCTTCTGTCAGTTCATTTGTGTAATTTCTTCTTAGAGTCCACATACAAGGGATGTAATATGGTATTTCTCCTTCTCTGAGTTACTTCACTCACTATGACACTCTTTAGGCCCATCCATGTTGCCACAAATGGCATTATTTCACTCTTTTTAATGGCTGAATAATACTCCATTGTATATATGTACCACATCTTCTTTATTCATTCGTCTGTCAATGGACATTTAGGTTGCTTCCATTTTGGGAAGGTCATGTACACACTGCTAGATTTAAAATGGATAACCAACAAAGACCTATTGTATAGCATATGGAACTCTGCTCAATGTTATGTGGCAGCCTGGATGGGAGGGAGGTTTGGGGGATAATGGATACATGTACACGTATGGCTGAGTCCCTCCGCTATTCACCTGAAAGCGAATTGTTATTGTTAATTGGTTATACCTCAATGCGAAATGTTTTTGGTGTTAAAAAAATACCACAATTCACCAGTAGGGGTTGCCATTGACCACCCCCATTCCCACCTCTCCCCCGTTAGGGAAAACCTGACTTTAAAAAAAACAAAACATTTTTGTTTATTATTTCATGCAGTGAATATACTGGAGGAGGGCATGGCAACCCACTCCAGCATCCTTGCCTGCAGAATCCCATGAACAGAGGAGTCTGGTGGACTACAGTCCATAGGCGTGTAAAGAGTCAGACACGGCTGAAACGACTTAGTACCAAGCATGCTGTGAATTTACAATTTATTTGCCCATTCTACGTTAATGGGTATTGGAGGTGTTCCCAATTTTTTCCTATCACAGGTAACATTGCTATGGACACCCTTGTTGTGCATATGTGCTCAGTCATGTCTGACTGTCTGTGATCTCATGGACTGTAGCCTGCTAGGCTCTTCTGTTTGTGGGATTATCCCAGCAAGAATACTGGAGTGGGTTTTCCTTCTCTAGGGGATCTTTGCAACCCAAGGATCGAACCTGCATCTCCTGCATTGACAGGTGGACTCTTTACAACTGAGCCACCTATTTAATATGGACACTCATATATATATGTTACAGACATAGATGGGCTTTCCTGTTGATCATATAGGGCAAACCTGACTCTTGAATGTGCCTTTTCCCAGACTGTCGTCTCCTGACCATGAGTGCTCCTGCCCCATCCCTGGCTCCCCGTCCCCTCCAAGATCAGGACAGCTGGACGGAGCAGGCTCTAGTACACGTGCATGTGTGTGGGTTAAGTCACTTCAGTCGTGTCCAACTCCGTGCGACCCCACGGATCGTAGCCTGCTGGGCTCTTTCATCCATGGGAATCTCCAGGCAAGAATACTGGAGTGGGTTGCCATGCCCTCCTCCAGGGGATCTTCCCAACCCAGGAACTGAACCCCCGTCTCTTAAGTCTCTTGCATTGGCAGGCAGGTTCTTTACCACTAGTGCCACCTGGGAAGCCTGCTCCAGTCCATGTCTCCTGCCAAAGGCCCCTCCCTCCTTTCTTTTAGGCCTCTAGCTACTGCCATCAGCTGCTGCTGGGTGCTCGTTGCGGGGGCGGGTAGTGGTTGAGTGGGACCCAAGGCACCTGCGGGAGTGCTAGCAGGGTTCTGTTTCTTGGTCCGGAAGCTGATCACACAGGTAAGTTTGCCTTGTGAAAATTCATTAGACTCCACAGCTATGACCTGGGCACTTTCCTGATGTATGCCATACTTCAAAATAAATTTACTTTAAAAATCCATAGAGTAGGTCTCCTTAATACACAGCAGGCCTTAGTAATTTCTGGAATTCCCATTACAGCCCATAGAAGGAAAAAAAAAAAAAAAAAAAACCAAAAACCAATTACAACACCAGAGCCTGGGAACAGACCCAGCAATGTTTTTCACTAAGGTGGCCTCTTAGGTAATTTCAGGGCTTATCTATTTATTTCTTTTCAAGCTGGGGGGATGGGTGAGGGCTGAGGGGCAGGGAGAGTTTGGTTTTGAAATGCTTCCAGTGGGTTCTGCTCTTAGTGGCATCGCTGAGGCTCATTACCTGAGGCCTGGCACACCTGCTCCCATTCTGGGTCTAAGTGGGGCTTGACATCAGGCACATATCCAGCCCACAGGGGCCCCTAAGTCTCTGGTGCTAATGAGAATAACTGAAGGGACCCACACTGGACTCTGGGCCAGGTGCTCCGAGGCTCAGAAATCAGCAGGACATGTTGCCGGGGCTTTGCTGTGGGCCGTCCCCCACACCCTACAGAGCAGGCTGCTCCACACTCCCCTCCCGCCTCTGGCAGGGAAATCCATGCAGCCCTTTTGGTTCAGAGGCCTAATTCCCTGACACTTCACATCCTCCACAGGTCTTAGAAGGACCTGTTGTGCAGGGGTTGCAGCATTTTCCCGATGCTGGGAACGAAGTGTCAACAGAAACGCAGGGGCCCTTGAAGAATGGGTGAGTGAGCCTTAAGGGCTAGGCACGTGCTGTCCTCAGACCTGAAAAGCCTTCTTGGGGCCTGGCTTTCCAGGGACCCCTGTGGGGTCTGCATCCAAGGCAGTTACACCCATTTCCCTCTTCCCCTTGAATTCCCAATGTCCTATGTCCTACTGTCTGTCCAGGCCCGCCCTGGTCTCAGCATCTCAGTGACACCTTCCCCCAACCTTCCCACACTCCTCAGAGCCTTTGCCACCCAATTTAACACTGTTTCACAAGCCACCTCAGGTACCCTTGGGCTGTAGCACCCCCACTTTTGTGCAAGTTCCCTGGCTGCAAGGTATCCTTTACTTTGTCCCATGTGCCCAAGTGCCTGGGACGGAACATGTGCTCAGCAGAGCAGGTGCCTTGCGAGTGGCCGCACAAGCAGCTGTAAGCAGCCAGGGTACCAGACCAGTGCACCAGAGCAGTGACTGCAGGGTTCCCACCCGAGGGGCAGGAAGGCCAAGATCAGAACCCCCCGGCTGTGCTCTCTGCCCACAGGAGCCTCTCGTACCTTGCTGGCCTTCAAGATCTCAAACATCAGGGGCAGGCCCTGGGTGACCAGCTCCTCCGTGTACTCTTCCTCCTGAATGGTCTTGAACTCCTTCAACAGGCACTGAATGAGAGGTCTGCGGTGCTGCTGGAAGGCGATCCGCAAAGACTCCAGCCACGTGTGCAGGGTCCACGGGACACCTGGAAAGGGGGAGGGCGGGGTGAGGGAGGGGAGGGCAGACAACAACCAGAGGAGAAGGCGTGTTTTTATGTGGAAGCTGGCCTTTCCTGAGGACATTACCAGATCATGAGACCAAGAGACTGCCTTTCATTGCATAGAGTCAGAGCTGTTTTGTTTCTTCTTTCCCAAAGACTTGCAGAAGTTAAAATTAAAGGTCATAATTTGAGTCCGTTAACTATGGGTATCTAGTTGTACACACTCCTCGTGTTATTAGGGGCTGCTGCTGCTAAGTCGCTTCAGTCGTGTCCGACTCTGTGCAACCCCATAGACGGCAGCCCACCAGGCTGCCCCGTCCCTGAGATTCTCCAGGCAAGAACACTGGAGTGGGTTGCCATTTCCTTCTCCAATGCATGAAAGTGAAAAGTGAAAGAGAAGTCGCTCAGTCGTTGTCTGACTGTTAGCGACCCCATGGACTGCAGCCTACCAGGCTCCTCCGTCCATGGGATTTTCCAGGCAAGAGTACTGGAGTGGGGTGCCATTGCCTTCTCCATATTAGGGGCTACATAGTTTACAAAGTATAATCACCATGTAGAATATTGAAACTGTAATGCAGACTGCAGCCTTCTGAGTTCTGACCTCTTCCTTCCCCATCCCCTCTGCCTCCATGCCCAGAGCTTCAAGCTGGTGAAACCCACAGTGGATCTCACTGTCAGCTGCTCTGGCCAGGGAGGGCATTTCCATTTGAATATGAAGACACAGGAGGATACCGCTGCCGTGTGCAAAACATTTCCATCTGCAGGCACTTCATCAGGTCTTCCTCCCTTAATAGAAATCTCTCCAGCAGCTGATGGCTGTGACTCGCTTCTCCCCCCACCGTGAGGCTGGGGCACCTGGTACTGCTTATAAATGCACCATTCAGAGTCTTGAGCCTCAGAATCCAGCTACACAGGCTGCCAGGGGAATGGTATAATATCCCCCATACTCAACAGCCACTCTCCGAGAGAGACAAGTTTCCAGAATAGCACTGGAGGCCTCAGCCTGCCTGACCTGCTACACCCTGTGCTTGCAGCCCTTGCTCCGCCCTGCTGTTTCTGGGCAGGGCTGGTGCCATTAGCTGGGTGAGGGCTGGGCTAGCCCATTCCCCAGATGCATGGAAGAGATGGCCCTGGGCTAGCCTGCTCAAGGGAGAGACATCCAACTTTTCCTTTGGCATGGCTTTGCTCCTGTAGTCGGGGGAGTCCCACTAGGGACCGGATGCCCTCATCCTAGCTGATGCTAGCAGCTGCTTCATGGATCTGAGTGCTCTCAGGCAGCGATTCTCCAACCACTGGGAACCACCTGGGATGATTGTTAAATATAAAGATTTCCAGCCTTTATCCATCCAGACCCTCGACAGCAGAGCCTCTGGGTGTAGGGCCTGGCAATCTGTATTCAGACAAGCTCCCCAGGTGATTCGGATTCCTAACTCAGGGTCCAGGGTTTGGGAATCGTGGAAGGGTGCCTTGAGGATGGGTTTCTGGGGCCGGCAGAATGCTGCTGTCTATGGGGACCATGTGGGGCCTTAGCCCAGAAGTGCTCCAACCAGCAAACGAGAAGTTCCCTGAGCTGCAAGGGGTGTGTGCACAGGGGTGTGTGCATGTATGTGCGTGCATATGTGTGTGTGTGCACGCGCATGTGGGTATGTGACCTGGAGCTGGGTGGATGCACCGTGCCCAGTGGTGGAAGGCCCCCAGACTGACCTATGCTCCTGATATCAATTGTGACATCCACGTAGCCATGCTCAGCGCTGTGATACATGGCCTCCCTCAGGGCTCTGAGTTTCGCCTTGCTGTTGCGGCTGGCGCACAGGGGGGGCGGGGCTGTCTCTGCCAGGTCAGTCCCCTCAGCCAGAATCTCCTCCAGGGACAGGATATCACTCTTCTCCTTCTCTGGCTGAGCGAGCAGTTTGCGGAACACATTCCTGTCAATCAGTAAACCCAGAGAGGAAGACACTCAGAGATGCAAGGGCTGTGCCAGGGTGGGGCGGGGCGGGCGGGGGATGTGGGGAACCCTCTCAACGTGGGACAAAAGAAGAACGGGACAACTCTGGGGTGGTGGTTTCAGAGGTGTGACCAGGGCACTACTGGTTGTGGCTGGAGGAGATGGTGGGGTGGGATGGCTGCGTTTCCTTGAGGATGACTTGGGCTAAGTGCTTTCCCCAAATATCTAGAAGGTTCTAGAACTCTGCCTTTTTAACAGTCTGCCTGCACTCCCCCCATGGTGAATTTGCTTCATTTGGGGTTGCGCGTAGTAAAATCTGATGGGGTAAATCCTGAAGGAAATGTAGATGGGAAGTAACCAAACATGAGAGGTTTTATTATTCTTTAAATGGATTCTTCTCACTTCGTAACAGGTGATGTGATGAACTCTGACCAACACTGGCAAAGAGTGACATCTGTGAGATGAAAGCCGGTTGGGGAAGGACCCGTGGACGTGCAATGTGTGAAGTTGGCCAGGCCTGGACTGCCTCTGGGCCCCACATCCAGAGATGCAGTGAGTCTGGGGTAGGCCTGGGAATCTGCATTTTTAACAAGCACCACTTGGGACCTCATGGCCCATCCTAGCCTACCTGTGTCCATGGGCTGCGGCCTGGCTGAAAGAGTTCATATCACCCTGGGGGGTGGTAGAAATTCCATTCCTGTACATGGTTCCTATCAGGGGGTCCGCGCCTCGCTCCAACAGCAAACTAACCAGTTCAAAATTTCCTGCAAGCCCAGAGAAGGGGGTTTGATAAGAGAATCAAGCAAACACACAGTCACAGACACATCAAGGGACAGGGTGCTGGAGCCCCTTGGCTGGGATGAGCATCAGAGACTCTTACCTACGGCGGCTGCAAGCTGGAGGGGCGTTTCTGAGTAGTTCTCCTCGCCGTGCTCCACAGAGCCCTCCACCTTGGCCCCAGCGTCTAGGAGGAGCTGTGGAGGAAGAGTGGCCATTGAGATGTTTAAAGGACATGCCAGGAAAAGCTGGTGGAAATCAGTGTGGTGCCAATGTTCCTGCTGTCCTCTGGGTCCATGACCACGTGCACAGGGGGAGGGCAACTGCACCTCAGAGGGTGAACTGAGAGCCTCTCACATCTCCTAGGGCCTCAGACCACTCAAATCGCTCAAATTGTGGTCCATGGACAGTAGCATCAGCATCCCCTGGGAGTTTGTTTGAAATGCGGGTTCTCAGGCTCCACCCCAGAACAACTGATTAGAATCTGCATTTCAACAAGCTCTCCAGGTGATTTCTATGTACATTAACGTTTCTAGAAGCACTGAGCTAGAAGTTCGTGGCGCCACACTGCTAGAGAACTTCCTCTGGGGATCAGTGACAAAAAGCCTCAGAGTATTAGAGAGGTCTCTTAGAACCATAGAATCTTAAGAGTTCTGAAGGACTTTGGGGATCACTGGGCCAACCAGGACAAGAATGCCTTCTGGAACATCCTAGAAACTCAGCTCAGCAAATGCTGAGCTTCCTGGCCAGCAAGATCAGTGAATAAAGTGGCAGAATGAGCTTCCAGGAGTGCTGCTGCGTATGACTCCATTCTGTGCATTCTTTAGGATATCTGGGCTTCCTAAAAATGGAGATTCTGTCCATGCCGGGTCTCACAGTGATGTGCTGTCAGCACTGCTGGTGTAAAATGAGGGGGAAATGCCTGTTTTACCTGCACAGGACTACCTGAGGGCATAGTCAGGAGGGGCTGCCTACTTGGCGCTCCATCATGTGTGCACCTGCAGCAGAGAGGTGACCTGACTTCCGTTTGGCTTTGTGTGGCTGCCCGCTGCTCTTATTCCTGATTTAAAGGCTGGGGATGCCACTGCACGTTAAGGGATGTTATTCGTATCCGTTAGGCCACCCTCCAACCCCTTCTTTCTTAGATTCCTCTACTAGGACTGGGCTGGTCATGATGTTCTACAGGCAGAAGTCAGCTCTTGGTGTGACACGTCACACACTCAACCTCCTGAAACATGCCTTTGATGTGTGTTAAGGATTCCCATGACCTAGGAAACAATAAAGGATTCCTATGGAACTCCAAGATTGCCAAGGGGTCCCTGACATACTATTTTCTGCTCTGTGTAATTCTAAGAGGCTTGGACCACATAAAAGGAGGGGAGTTCCTGATGTACCTGAAACTCAGCATTCACTATGGGGCCAGATGTGGTCAGGGAACTGGGGGGTGCTGATCTCTTTTTTCCAATGAAGTAAAGTTTTAAGATCTAGAGTGAACCAAGTTTAAGATCTAGAATATACTGGATGGCTGTCCATTGAATACCAACTCTACAACAACTGGAAATGGTGAGGGCAAAACAACTTATGTGCCCAAAGGATCTTGGATGAGGACATCTCTCCATATTCGGGTATCTGTTTCAGAAGACACACAAGAAAACCCTACCCTAGACCTCTTATGTGGGATTCTCCATAAGTGGGATCCAAGCAAGTGTCATTTGGAACCACTTCCTTGGTGGCTCGGCTGCTTCTTTCCACTGGTTGGAAACCCCTAGACTCTATGCAAGCACTGGGGTCACACCTAAGGGAAGTTTCTAAGGTCTCACACCAGCCACATCTTAGGTTCACGTTATGACAAGTATAAACAAAAAAATCCACAAAATCATAGCTCAGGCCCCACCCTTGAGCCATTGGGAACAACTTGGTAGGTTTGCCACTCTGTGTGTAAGGCTGCATGTAGGTATGTGATAAGTTCATATTGGTTAAAGCCAGGCCATATAGATCATTCCATATAGTATTTTCATTCATATGATATGAATGTGCTGCATTTCATTGCAATTAACCAATATGAATCTCTGGGGGAATAGGCATGCCGGGAGAGGTACAGATTTGCGTAATGAAAGAGGTACAATTAAATGTCAGATGTGGATAGGGAAATACGTTAATACCTGAACTACAGGAATATGTCCATGCAACACAGCAAAAGTCAGAGCCGTCCAATGGCGGGTCTCAGGGTGGACGGATGGATATTTATGAGGAGTACTGACAACCTATAAACAAATTGAAATTATTTTCAAAATGTAACCTTCACAATACTTAGACTAGCAAATCTGACCTATCTGTGGCTGGGCACGCGGGCTAGAGATGTACAGAGGATGTCCTGGAAGGCGCCTTGGGCAATGCTGGAGACATACAGGGTAGTGACTTTATATCCTCTGTGCACAACAAAAACTCCTTTGCTGCTCATTAGAAGAGAGTTAAATGGGTGACTGCTGACCACCTCGAAGGAGTCTTGAAAAAATTGTAATGGTGGCTACAGTGAACCAGCTCACCTGCCTGTCTCCTCTTCCTGCTTAAGGGAGGGCAGGCTTCTGAGAGCTATAGGATGTCAGGTGAGGCCGCCACCATCACATCCACATCTTTAGGGGAAATTCTTGGCAGTGGCAAACCCCACACCAGGGGAGGTCTGCTTCAAGCTTCCAAGTCAAGCAAGACCATCTCCCATCTGATGGAGAAAGATCACTGCCTGGTCACAGCTCCTCCCACACTGTCCTAATTTCATATTTCTGCTGGCTTCCTGGTTGACAAGGACGCTCATGCTACTGGAAACCTAGGCACAAACCTTCCTTGGGCACGAATGAAAAATCTGATATTGGTCTTCCCACATGGGGACCTCAAAACACCCCAGACCAAGATACAGGCTGCAGGACAGACAGGTTAGCGCCCCGTGGGATTGCCTGTCACCCATCCATGGCTTTTCTTCCAAACATCCCCGGGGCCATACAGCTGTGATGTCTGCTGCTTTCAGAAGAGTCGAGTTCACTAATCACTGGCTAGGCAAGGACCTTGAGCTGGGAGCTATGGGATGGGCTAGAGGACCAGAGACCCAAAACTGAGGAGCTCTTGCAGGGATCTGCACGGTGCTTGGGGATTCATAGCAGGGAACAAAAATCCCCAATACTTGAAAACCTATAAGATCCCACATGGTTTTGGATCCAAAACCATATCTACTGCCTGTTTTCCTCAGATGAATATAAAGCATTTTTTTTTTTAAAGCACAGTACTAAGACTACAAGAGCATCTAATTTTGAACTAAAAAAAAGTTTTCTGGAGTGGCTGAGTTAGCACTTCAGCAAGTCCATCAATCTTCCCAACCTCTGAACGGCTAGAAGAGAGTCGGTTGTTTTATGTCTCTTTTTAGTGAGAGTGGGTCCTAAGACAGCACAGAATATGATCAAGAAGTATAATTTCACCTATCATAAGCCCTGAGGGAGGAACCAATATTAACTGAATTCCAAACTGATGCTCCTCTATATTTATTTCTTCCAACAACTGTCTGAGATGGGTGTAATTATTCTCCCATTTCACAAAGGGAAACACTGTGGCTCAGGAAGGTGAAACTACTCGCCCAAGCAGAAAAGCAAGTTACTAAGATGCGGCAGTTTCAGAATTTGAACCCACGTATCAAATTCTGAAGCCTGTGGGGGCATGCTTTCCACTATGTCACACGGCCTTGAGGAAGCTCTGCAATTAGCTTTAAGACCCGTGGCTTCAGCAGGCCAACCAAGTGGGCCAATCAGTATTCGGTGAGGGAGGGTGGAAGATCTGGGGGTCACAGGGGACGTGGATCAGCTTTGTATTTGGCAGTGGGAAGGGCTGGTGGTTCGGGAGAGCTCTCTCTGCCGGATCCCAGGAGGAATGGATCAGTGGGAAGGATCAGAGACTCGGTATTGCTGAGCCAAGGGAAAAGTTAGAGCTCTGTGCAGCCGCATGGGTTGTTTTAAAATGAAAAATGCTTGTAGGCAGCTCCTTGGAGTCTGGTTGGGCTGGGGCCTCAGGATGGATGGAGGAAATCCAACAGCTGGTCTGACCTATTTGCTGGACTGAGCACCCTCAGTGGTGGCTCTTAAGAGAGAAAGCCCCCCTCTCTTTGCTCGCCTTTCCCGGGGACTGCCAGGCCCAGGGGCCCTGCAGCCCTCTGTACCCTCACCTCCACATTCAGGTCAGCTCCGGCATCCAGCAGCATCTGAACCATCGCCTCGTCCCCACGGACACAGGCGTACATCAGGGGGGTCATGCCCTGCGGTGAGTTAAAAACCAGAGAACGGAGAAGGTTTACAAGGTGGCTGTGTCACTCGACAATAACAAACGGAAAATCTTACTCATGTGAAAGAGACTACGCTTGTTCTCCGAATCCAGCATTCTAAAGTAAATGTACAGCCCTACAATCCTCCATATTTTGAAAACCAATATGAAAGCAAGAAGAGAAACATAAATTGTCTTTTTTTTTTCATTTATCTGGGCTTAAGTTGGAGGATTTTGTTTGTTTGTGTGTCTTAGGGTGCAACAGATCTAAGAGTGTTTGCTAAAACAAGTGGCTGGTTTAACTGAAACCTCTTAGGAACTTTCTGGATTCTGTAATATCAGCCCTAAGCTATCTGATCGGTAAATACTGTTTCCATGGCATTTTCTCTGTCAGGATTTAACAAGTGTCGTCTTTGCTCTGTACGGCCTGCTGGTCAGTGTCAAATGAAATTGGTGCCTCTGAATATGACCTCAGCACTCATCTGCTTTGACATTATCATTTACAAGCAAAAGGCAAGAGAATGAGGAATGATTTTCAGGAATTCCATATTTGCCCATGATTCCTGCTTATTACAAAGTACCATAACCAACAGGAAGTAAGGGGTGGATTTTTCAATAAACAGTGCTGTGAAGAAAGCTATGTGGGAAAGTGTTAAAGTTAGAGCCTTATCTCATACCATACACCAAATCATTTACAGTTTGATTAGAAATGTAGAGAAAAAAATTAAAACCATAAAAGACATCTAACTGAATCTGTTTCTAAAAGGTATAAAAGTAATGGAAGAAAGCACAAAAGAAAGTCTTGACAGCATTGAGGATGTGAGATTGAAAACATAAACAAAATTAAGAGGTAAACAATAAATTGAGACATATGTGTCACATTATCACAAAGGGTTATATGCCTAATATGTAAAGAGCACTTTGAAATAAAGAAGAAAACCAATTAAACTCTAATGAAAAACAAGCAAAAGAGAGTAAAAGATTAACAGGGTACACATAAATAGTTGGAGAGTGTGTACAAGGAAACAGTCCCTGAGGAAGTAATTTGAGATTGAAGACCTTAAGATAAATTGATGCATTTGAGCAACTATTTCCACTTTAAAAAATTTCTCTAATGAAATAATCAGATTTGAGCAAAGACTTGAGTAGTGAGTATATCTCTCTCAGTACTATTGATTTAAGTAATTTCAAACAATCCAACAACTGAACTATGTTTAACTGAACAAATAATATGACCACTTTGTTAGTTGCTCATTCGTGTCTGACTCTTTGCGACCCCATGGACTGTAGCCCCCCAGGCTTCTCTGTCCATGGAATTCTCCGGGCAAGAATACTGGAGTGCCTTGGCATTTTCTTCTCCAGGGGATCTTCCCGACCCAGGGATCGAACCCAGTTGGCCCACATTGCAGGCAGATTCTTTACCATCTGAGCCAATGTATCCATTTGAAGTGATTTTAAAGAGAATATTTAATGATATTATGAAGTATCTTAAATATAAAATACTGAAAAAAAGAAAAAATATAATAAATCCCTGTTTTTTTAAAAAAAATAATGTGTGTGTGTGTATTAGGGCTCCATTGGTGTTGCTCAAAAAAAATTACTAGCTAATATCCCATCTCTGGAACTTGCTGCATGAGCTGCTCATGTGAGAAACAGCTCCATCTGTCTTGTGATTTTCCATCTGGGGCTAACATTGAAAGCTGCTGTTTGTTTTCTCCACGCATGACATCTTTCACCCACACGGGGACATCTCCCCAATAGACACACAAGCTCTCTGGACGTCACTTTTAGGGGTTTGGGAGGTGGCTGACTAATTCTGAGGCATCTCCTAGGGTCCTTCAGAATGACTTTTGTGTATCTTAAACATATCCTGAAAGTTTGGTGAAAATCTGCTTGGATTAGTTCCATGATGCACTAAGAGGCCGGCAGAGAACTAATTTTAACCATGCCGGAAAAAGGACTTGAAGGATACATGCTAAATATAAATGATAGTTATTTGGATGATGGCATTATTTCCTTTCTGGAATAAGTCTATTTTTCTCTATTTTCCATTTCAGCTGCAATGATCACGTGAAACTTCTATAAGGATGAACAAGGATACTTTTGTAAGATATTTTAAAAACTTAAAAAATAAAAACTAAGGGAAAAAAACCAATAGGAACAACAACAACAAAAAATCACTTTTCATCACCAGTAGAGGGAGCCTCTATTCAGTGCCTGCTGTTTCCCTCTTGCCCTAGGGCGGGGCGTATGGTGGAGGCGGGGTGGCTATTCAGACATTGGGAGGGCCCATACCTGTTCGCTCATGGTGTTGATCCCATCGGGCCCCAGGAGAGACACTGCCTGCTTCACCAGGTCTGTCCGCCCACAGTTCAGCATCCGGAAACCCAGGTCCTGCTTAAACTTGGCTTCGATGGCCACTGCGTCCAGCTTCCGAGAAGCGCAAAAGCAGTCGTCAGCCCTAAGGAAGGAAGAGATTGTCAGTTGGGTGCCGTGGCTTCATCAGGGTTGTTCCTTGGAGAGCACAGAGTTAGGAACCACCAAGGAGACTTTTCATTTGCTGTTCATGTCAATTGCTCATTTCTAGGCTCCAGTTCCTGGATAAGGGCATGGCAACTCACTCCTGTATTCTTGCTTGGAGAAACCCATGGACAGAAGAGCCTGGTGGGCTACAGTGGTGGGCTACAGTCCACAGGGTTGCAAAGAGTCAGACACAACTGAAGCGACTTAGCACACACACACAGGCTCCATTTAGAATACGGATATCTCTTGATCCTTCCTGCTTTGTAACTGATGCTTAGCCTTGTCTCTCCTCTGCTCCCACAGCATACTGAGCTAAGAATAATCATGGCTAATATTTACTGATTGTATACTCTAGGCTAGGCTCTCTAGTATTGGAGAAGGCAATGGCACCCCACTCCAGTACTCTTGCCTGGAAAACCCTATAGACAGAGGAGCCTGGTAGGCTGCAGTCCATGGGGTCTCGAAGAGTCTGACACGACTGAGCCACTTCCCTTTCACTTTTCACTTTCATGCATTGGAGAAGGAAATGGCAACCCACTCCAGTGTTCTTACCTGGAGAATCCCAGGGACAGGGGAGCCTGGTGGGCTACCGTCTATGGGGTCACACAGAGTTGGACACGACTGAAGTGACTTAGCAGCAGGCTCTCTGGTATAGTCTTTACATGAGTTAATTCGTTTACTCCCCACATAACCCCAAAAGGGAAGCACCTGCGCCTTTAACCATGGGAAACAGACACAGATATAGGACTCACCCAAGGCTACAGAGCCGATAAGCAGTGGAGCTGGGATGCGAGCCCAGGGCAGTCTGTGGAGAGCTGGCCTGGGTACCTGCTGTGTCACCCTGTCCCCTCACCACAACTCATACTATTTGCCTCTTTCCTTGTTTAAATTCTCCTCCAGCCTGGGGACTTTTGAGAGCAGATACCCTGTCTAACAAGTCTCTGCATCTGGTCCAGACAGCACACAGTATGTGGAGGTATTAAAAATGTTAGCTGAATGGACACGGAAGGCCTGGAGTCTCTACTTCCAAAGTGGAAGCATGGCAGAAATCTGGCAAGATGAAATAAGAGTCCTAGTGGCAATATGCACCAGAAAGTAATCGAGCCAGTGAGGCACGGGGAGCCAGCTTAGGGAAGTGTAGGGAGGAGAGTCAGGGATTCGAGAAAGGCGTACAAATTCTACTTGTAAAGGATGTCACCTTCTTCTCATGGTGAATTATCAAATCAAATGACCAAGCATTTACTGAGTGCCTGTTTGCAAGAGGTGCACAAGGTCCGGAAGGGCAGAGGGCACAGGCCCTGGTCACCGGGGTGCCTCGTGGTGACTGCGGTGACAGGTGATCAGAGACGCGCACCAAACAGAACCGAGGGGATCCAGCAAGGCTTCCTGGGGGGTGCCTTGAGATGTGTTTTAAATAAGGAGAGAGATGTGTTTACATAAGGAGAGAGAAGGACAGAGTGTAGGAGAACCTGGAGCAGGTCTTGTCTGAGTAAAGGTGTAGACATGAGATGTGGTGGGCTACAGGAGCTAACTGGAGCCCAGGAGCTGAGGGAGGGGCACTTTACTTAATCCTAAGACTATCCTTAAGAGCCACTGAAGGTTTCTAAGCAAGCACGGGAGTGATATGGTTGGAGGGCCAACTCTGGGAGAGAGTGGAGGATGAATTTGAGGGGAGCTGGCCCTAGAGGTGGAGAGATGTGTTAGTGCTAAAAGAACCAGCTGGATGGGAAGAAGTCACTGCTCAAGCAGGAAGTGACAAAGGCTGAGTGCAGGCTGGGAGGAGCAGAGGACGAGGGTTTTGTCTTCTCTATGAGCAGGCACCCATTTCTCAGATGATGGCCCTTGTCCCGAGGCTGGTGAATTCCATGCCCTGCATCAGCGGGAGTCAGCGCTGGCACGGACCCCTTCATATTCCTGCTCCTTGCTGATTCTGGGGGCGGATACTCAGGAAAGGAGCCAGGGGTTTAGAATTCCTGGTTCTAGTCCTGCCTCTAACTAACCCACTTTGTGGCAAGAGGAATGGTTAAGTTTGCCAGGGAACTTTGGTTTTTATTCTTGGGGGAAATGAGAGGAAGTATTGTTCTGAGAGTTTGTGGCACTAAGGCTCCTCAGTAGGGCTAGGACCTGGGGGAAAGAACCTGGGGGATGAAGAGCAGAGGGAGTCCTAGGAATCGACCGAGATGGGTGTGCCCTTGGCCTTTCACCGGGTTCCTGATCTATCCCTCATTTCAGCTGGCAAAGGAACCTTGGAGGAAGGCTGTCCTGAAATAGGAACCCAGTCATAGGTGATGGTAGGGATCTTAGAGGACACTAGGAGTTTGCTTCTGGCCACCAGAGGGAGCTGATGCAGTGAAGATGGAGTCCAGAGAAAGGAAGCTAGATTAGACCTGGGGTAATTTGCACACAGGCCTCAGGGACTGGGCGTCACGCCAGGCCTCCAAGGGCCTATCTGTACAAGAGCCCTGGGAAGAACTAAGAAAGGTATTGCACTTGGACCCAGACTCTGGACTCCAAGATTAAGACTTTTTCACCGCAGGTAGGGGAGCCAAGACCACCCTGGTTGGAAGACTTTCCAGGGAAGCCCGAGAGCTCCCCAGGTGTGGGTGGGGAAGGGCTGAAGATGCCAAGTCTGACTTTAGGCCATGGCATCAGCACCCACGATGAGAAATTCTAGGGCACAGAATGTGGCTGTGCGCTAGGGTGTCTTAGTCCAGTTCATGGGAATTTGGACCTGGGATTCTTATAGCTAACGTGGCCAGAGTCAGCAAATAAAAATACTCTTGCAAATACTGAGCAAATTGAACTTTAAAAAGAAATCTGGGCAAGGGTAGAGCCACGTGCCATGACTTGAAAAGAACAGGAAATGAGATCATGGACCCCACCAAAGTGTAGACAGAGGGAGGGGTGGTGCTTGGTGTGGTAGTGGGCTTTATTTAAGGGACACATGTTCTCCACACATTGATTAAGGCAGACACTTTGGCCAAAATGAACAGGACAGAGAGAAGAGGGCTAGATCCTGGGGCACACATCACAGAAGCCTCCAGAAAGGGAGAGGTGGGGCCTGCAGGTGCTATACTGAGGTATCTGGAGCCCTGAGGGGGATGTGTGTGCATATCTCAGGGAGGGGGTATCTGATCTGACTAGTGGTAAGGAAATCTTTCTTGTAACAGACCACTGTCCAACTCTGGAAGAGGTTGCATTGTGAAATCTTGGGGAGCAAAGATGCTGTGAATTGTCACCATCACTGAATTTGCAATTTCCTCTCCTGTCTGTATCTGAGGCCCTTCTGCTCTCCTCAATGCCTGATTGCCTTTCTTAAATAAGCATCGTTTTTTGTTTTTGGAATCAAGCTAAGTTCTACGAGACTGGATGAAGGTTACTGAGGTGCGTCCTGTGAGTGGGCACCGGGAGGGGCGCTTATGGAAAGACACAGACACCACCCCATGTTCAGGGAGCTCCCAGGCTGGTAAAGCAATAATTCCAGGAACATTAGGAGAAGTGTTTACCAGCTACAGAGGTCCTTGATTTTAATTAGAAAGAGAGAAATGGCAAGAAAATTACTGTCGCTAAGATGATGAGGAGGATAATTGTTATTACAGGGAGCCAACATTTATTGAATACTTACTATTGAAATCTAAGCTCTTTCCATGTATTAACTTATACAACCAGCATGACAATGAAGGTCCTCTTGGGGGCCCTGTTCCAGAGATGAGGAAACTGCCCAAGTCATAGAGCTGGTAAGTGACAAGTCGGGAGTTGACCAGGCTGATCTGTGAGCCCTCACCCGGACGCTGGCACTTCTCTGTCATGCTGGCATGCTCACACATACAACTGCCTACTGGACCAAACAGCTTCAGTGGCTTTCAGACCCTCAAACTGAGCATGTCCCAGATGGAACTTTGTATGAACATTTGTCCACACCCACTCTCCATCCTCGTCCTCCTGTCATCCCACCCCCATAAAAGGCACCATTGCCCACCCCAGCGCTCTGGCTGGAACCTCCTCTCATTCCCATATCCATCCCATCAGCTGTTAATGCTGCCACTCAAATCTCAGACCCCAAATCCGCTCACTTCCCTTCACCTCCACGGCTCATACCCTGGTTCTAAACACCAGCATCTCTTGCTTAGAGGTCGTAACTTCAGTTCTAGGAAAGTGCTTGTAAGACAGAGTCTTTTCAGGTCTGGGCATATTTTTAAATCTCAGGTCTGTGATATTCTAGACACTTGCTGACAAACAAGGACTGTCGAGCACCAAGCACAGATGTAAGAATGCATCTTTCAGGCTCAGAATATGACAGAGCTTTGGCTTGGGTCATTAGCACGGGAGGACTGGAAAGGGACAGTTATTCAGGTTTTTATATTTTGGAAAGTCGTCTTTTGAAATATTTTAGTAAAAGTTTTCCATGTGATTTAATTTGTCACACACACACAAAAGCACTTTCATTCTTCTCTTTATCTGAACCAGTTTCTCACACAAGTTGAGAGTGAGCTTAAAACCTCTATGGGGCAATTCCTTGGTGGGCCAGTGGTTAGGATTCTGGCATTTTCATTGCCAAGGGTAAGGGTTCAATGCCTGGTTAGGGAACTCAGATCCCACAGGCTGCAGGGTGGGGCCAAAAAATTAATTAAAAAAATGTCTAAAGGACCATGTTCTGCCTCTGCTTAACATCTTTCAATGCCTTCCCATGTACTGAGAATAGACTCCAGCTCCCCATGCATGACCTGCCAGGCTATGGGGTGCTGGCCCTGACCTGCTCTCCAACATTCTCCTTCTGCCTTCATTCTCACTAGCAACTCGTCTCTCTCATCTGTCCCTTCAACTGGCCAAGGTCCTTCCCACCTCGAGGACATTACTTGCATAGTTCCCTCTCGCTAGAATGCCCTTCCCCTGGCTCTTTGCAGGCCTGGATCCTTCTTGCTTCTCAAGTGTGAGCTTGGATGTCCTGTCCAAAGGACATCTTCATTGACCATCTAAAGGAAGGCAAATTTCTCTCCTATCTTTATACACCTCAGCTCCAGGCCAGTTTCATCTGTATCCTTGTTAGCACTTTTCACAGCCTCTGACTATTTTATTGATATACTTTTTCACTTTTTAAAAAGCTTTTTTTTTTTTTTTTGCACACTTTTTAAATTAATTTTTTTTGGCCACTCTGTGCGGCATGTGGGATCTTCTGACCAGAGATCAAACCCATGCCCCCTGCATTAGAAGTGGAGTCTTAACCACTGGACCACCAGAAGAGTCCCTGGCACACTTTTTAAAAAAACTTTTTATTTTATAATGGAGAATAGATGCTATGGACTTTCCTGGTGGCTCAGGGGTAAAAGAATCCACCTGCCAATGCAGGAGACATGGGTTCCATCCTTGGCTCAGGAAGATGCCCTGGAGAAGGAAATGGCAACCCACTCCAGTATTCTTGCCTAGGAAATTCCATGGACAGAGGAGCCTGGGGGGCTATAGTCCATAGGATCGAAAAAGAGTTGAACATGACTCAGTGACTAAACAACAACAACAATAGCTGATTAACAAAGTTGTGATAGTTTCAGGTGGACAGCAAAGGGACCCAGTCATACATATACATATATCCATTCTTTCCCAAGGGCTTCCCTGGTGGTTGAGTTGGTAAAGAATCCCCCTGCAGTGCAGGAGACTCAGGCTGGGGAAGATCCCTTGAAGAAGGAAATGGCAGTCCACTCCAGTATTCTTGCCTGGAAAATCTCATGGACAGAGGAGCCTGGTGGGCTACAGTCCATGGGGTCTCAGAGTTGGACAGGACTTAGAGACTAAATCGCCACCACTACCACCATTCTCCCTCAAATTCCCCTCTCATCTGGGCTGCCACATAACATTGAGCAGAGTTCCCTGTACTATACAGGAGGTCCTTGTTGGTTATCCATTTTAAATACAGCAGTGTGTACCTGTCCATCCCAAACTCCCTAACTATCCATTCCCCTTTGAGCAGGTCAACTTCCTGAGGGTAGGACCGCATTTATCCTGTTATCTGTTGTATCCCCAACAGTGCCTGAAGCCTCATGGCACTAACTGATGGGTGATCCATGCATGAACCACCATTCGTTCTTGAGAACAGATCCCAGGAACTGCCTGTTCATCAAGAATCCCTTGGTCATGCAAAATAAGTAATTGTTTTGGTTACTGAATTCTGCTAGCCCATGCAGGCAGGCAAACTGAAGCAGGTAAGAAACAATTGCCATAAAGGTCTATGAAAACACGACTTTCTGTTCAACTGGGTTTGTTAGAAATTTTAACTCTGCAAAATCTTAGTTCCTGCAGCATTCCTGTACACACGACTCAGAGCTCCATTTACTCTTTCTGGAAAGTCTTGAGGGATTGGTCTTAGAAGGACCAGCAGGTCCCCCTGTGGCCTGGACAAATGTGCGTGCCTGTCCACGTGCAGAATTTATTTACGCAGAAGTCTACTAAGTCAGTCGCCTGGGGCTTTACCAGAAGGTAATCAACCCTGTGGTTTTCCCTTTGAGTGACTTTCAGTGATGCCGTACAAAATCTGATCAGTTTAAGTAAGAGGTCAGCTACCAAGGTGGTCAATTTCTCTGATTTCTCAAGGGCCCCGGCCCCAAGAGACTATTTTCGGTATTTCCTACCACTTCAGGAACATGACTTTAGAAAGATGTTTTCCAGGAGGCCTGCAGGCCTGAGGACTGCAGTTAATTGCACTGCCTTTTCTCCTCTGGGAAGGAGGCGGTATTGAGGCCAGAGCTGATACATTCTGCTGATATCTTTTTTTTTCCCCCTTGATGCACTCCAACTGACAGATTGAAGCTGGTGAAGCCTCAGACACATTTTATTCATTTATTAGTTTTAACGCTAGCATAGAGGTTCCGAGCATGACCTCTGGTTTTTCCCAGCTCTACTATTTAGCAGCTTCTTGATCACAGGGCAAGTTATTTAACCTCTGTGTTGTTCAGTTTTCTCATCTGTAAAATGAGCTTTTAGTAATAATACATTCCTTGTAGGATTTTGGGTGGGGATTAAATGAGATAATCCATGTACAGTGTGTGGAAGAGAACAGAGCTTAGCACACAGCACTCATTAAATGTGAGAGATCTCATAATCATTATTACAAATCACAAAGCGAGGTGTAGACTACAGAAAACACACTATATTTCAAAGAAGCAGATTCACAGACATGGAGACTAAAGAACATTTTAGGAATAGCACTTCTTAAGGCCTCACATTAGACACTGTATCTAACAAACTCTACCAGAATAAAGGCAGCCCTTTTCCTAGTGGGGAAACCTGCCCCAAGAAGGGCTGCCATTCCTGTCCTGTGTGCTTCTGCAGGCAAACTGGAAGTGATGACAACGGCTGGGCAGGGAGGAGGGATGGGAGTCACATTCGACGAAAGCACAGTTTCTGGAACAGTTCAATAGCAAGAAAAGGCAGAACCTCTCAGGATGCGGTCGGCCTACCCAGCCAGGCTCCCAGACCCCTTCACCTCCTCCATCCCTAGGACCAATCCGGTATCCGGCAGCTTCCAGGTTCCCTGAGCTCCAGTGGAACGCTGCTAAATTCCCTAGGCTGTGGGCTCAGAAGCCAGACTGCCTGGGTTTACCGCTTGGCTCTGCCCTCACTCACTGGTAACGCTGCACAAGTGACTTAATCTCCTTTGTGTTTCTCCTGCGTAAAATAGGGACACTAACATTACATGCTTTACTCATCTAACAAAGACTTAGAAAGCAACGACCATGGACCAGGCATATCATAAATTTTTTTTACAAATATTCACTTGTTTAACTCTCATGATAACCCTATGATTGAAGTCGCTTAGTCATGTCTGACTCTTTGTGACCCCATGGAATATAGCTTGCCAGGTTCCTCCATCCATGAGATTTTCCAGGCAAGAATACTGGAGTGGCTTGCCATTTCCTTCTCCAGGGGATCTTCCCAACCCAGGGATCAAACCCGGGTCTCCCGCACTGCAGGCAGACTCTTTACAGTCTGAGCCACCTGGGAAGCCTCAATAAACCCTATGAGAAAGGCATTACTGTTATCATGAACCTGTCTTACAGATGAGGAAAATGAGGCACAGAGTGGTTAATTAACTTGTTCATTGTCACACAGCTGACAAGGCGGAGTCAGGGTTTGAACTCAAGCAGTCTGGATCCAGAGTTGGTCCTACTGACTAGTCTTACACTGTCCAGTTCTTAGTGATGTGCTGGCAACCACTGGGTTTCCAAAGGGACTCCCCATAACCCTGGGACCTGTACCCCCAAAGGCCTACACAGTTCTCACAACCATGACCTCCTCATCAGTGATAATTAAAAAGAAGCTACGCTTCCTGCATGCTCATTATGTACCAGGTGCTGTGCGAAGTACAGCACCCACCACTTCAAAGGAGTCTCTCCTTGAAGGAACTGTTGCTATCATTATTCCCGTAATACTGGCAAGGAAACTGAGGCTCAAGTCTGAGCGACCGACGCCAAACCTCTGAAACAACGCAGGAAGCGGAGCCCAGGGCCCAGCACCAGACTCCACATCCCTGTCTGGCTTCTTCCTTGCTACTGGGGGTGGGGAGCTTAACCTCCCTCAGCCTCTGTCCATTACAGCCTCTGTCTGTTACACTCTGCAAAGCAGGCGTGACAGCAACAGTACTCACTGTCTCTATCTTCAAGGAGGATTAAACATGATACTTTTGAACTGCTCAGCACAGTGTGTGACCATAATTGCCCAATACATGGGATGCATACTTAATACGACACTATTATGTTATAATTGCAGGTCCTCTTTCTAGGGATTTAATCAGGCCATCTGGAATCTCGGTCCCCCTTCCCCATCCTCCAACTGAACAATCCTCCAGTCCCAAGGCAGGTCTTTCCTCGCCCCCACTGACAGCTTCAGTTTCCTTGTGTATAAAATGGGGGTGTTGAGTTAGTCAAGCTCTTGTGCCTCCAAGCATGGACATTCTTTGAGTTTTTGATGGGTTTTCTGGTGCTCATATACCACTATTTACTGGGCGACAGCTTTTCTCCCTGACTCCATCCTGACATTTTAATTCTCAGTTTTTGCTTTTATTTCATGCAAATACTTATTACTGCAGCCAAGAGGGTCTCCTGGGAGAGAAACGCATCTAGTTTCCCAGCTTACTGGGCGCTGGATGAGGCCAACCTGGGAGGAAACAAGTCCAAGAATTTGCCAGTTTACACTTTTATTCAAAAACAGCCCAGTGGTCCTCGAAGAGCCACAAGGAAAGCCACCCTCTGTCTCTGCCTGGAAGGGAATTTTAGGAAGGAGGGAGAGATGCCTGGCCTAGGAGCAGAGGGGCAAACTATAGGTCAGTGCATTCCTAACACCCATGTTGCTCACCAGCACAAGGTTTGAAAACAGCTGGAAAACTTTGATGTGAGGCATATACATGCCTCGTTCTTGTCTCATTTCCAGTCGAGTCCACTTATTGGTGTTCCTTGCCTGGTTCTGGGATGTCTGAGTTTGGACTATGGACTAGGGAAGGTTGGTATGGAATAAATTCTAGTATCATAGATGGGTATGAAGAAGCCAATATTTTACAAAATCTTGGTTAATTCATTCATTCAGAATGAATTATAATCACCTATTATATTTCAAGCAGTATTTAGTATTTCAGGCATACTAAAAATATTTTATTGGTTTTCAAACAATAATAGTGATATAATAATAACAAACTCATACAGTACTTATTGTGTATAAGGAATTGTTCTAATTTTAATATATATATTTTATTATATATATATGCTTTCAATAAACATATTTTGTTACATGCATATGTGTGTATGTGCTCAGTCATGTCTGACTCTTTGTGATCCCATGGATGGCATCCCGCCAGGATCCATGGGATTTTTCAGGCAAGAATACTAGAGCAGGTTGCCCTTTCCTCCTCCAGGGAATCTTCCTGACCCAGGGATCGAACCTGAGTCTCCTGCATTGCAGGCAGATTCTTTACCATTGAGCCACCAGGGAAACCCCGTTATATACATATACACACATATATATGTGCATGCACACATCCACAAATATACTCATTCACAAATATGAACTTATCTAATCCTTACTTTAACCCTAGAAAATTTATCTTTGTTGTTCAGAAGAAGAAACTGCAGCACAGAGAGGCTAAGAAAATTGCCCCAGGTCACAGAGCCTGAAAGTAGTAAGCGGAACTGAGATTTGAACCAGGCAGGCTGTTGCTGGAGCCCTGCTCTTACCACCATACTCCCCTGTCTCTCTGTGCTACCAAAGGCCTCCCAAGTTCTTCTGATTCTATTCAAATGCTGCCTGGGTACCTACTAGATGCCAAGTCCTGGGCTGGGTGCCAAAGAAATATAAATTCCTAATCACAGCCTTCAAATTCAAGGTTGTGCTGTGGCTGTCCCTCTGGAACGTTCCCCACCTCCCAATCATTTCTTCCTTCTCACTGTCCCAGCCACGAGGCCTGCTTCCCACTCCATACACACATTTCCCTACCTCTTTCTTGCCTGCATGCATGCTGTGTCCCTCACTGAAAATTCTCCCCCCAAATTGTTCTTTCCTTCAAGTCAAATTCTAGACCCAAGGTTATAGCTTCTGACCTACGGAATCCCAGAAGGTCAGTGCTAAAGGACAGCACTCAGCTCAATACCTTATCTTCCTAAGGAAACTGGAAGCCTGAGGAGATTTCACTAATTTCTAGGGGTCATAGGGAGATTGCTTGGAGAAGGGAAAGGCAACCCACTCCAGTATTCTTGTCTGGGAAATCGCATGGACAGAGGAGCTCGGCGGGGTCCACCGGGTCGCAGAGAGTCAGACACGTCTAAACGACTAACATTTTCACTTTCACACTAGATGTATTTAGGAGCAGAATTCATGTCTTCTAAGGTCATTTAGCAAGTCTTCCTATGGATACCTTTAGGTGTTGCAGGTACCTCAAACAAGGGTGATTTTGTCTCCCAGGGGACATCTGGCAATGTCTGGAAACATTTCTGGCTGTCCCAACTAGGAAGGTGCTACTGGCATCTAGCAAGTAGAAGTGAAAGATGCCACTAAACATTCTACAATACACAGGATGATGCCCCAACAGTGATTCAGCCCAAGATGTTAACAGTGCTGAGGCTGAGAAACCCTGGTGGAGGGAAATACAATTTTTTTTTTTTTTGCATCATCTCATGTATCAGGCAGTTCTCATTACAGGATTCTGTAAGCGTGACAATAAAATGGTACCTTCAGAAATGAATCGTGAAATGGCAAATCAGAGAACTAGGCCTCACTTGGATAGAGGCCCTCAGGCCCCCTCCTCAACACATTTTCCCAAGGAAGCCAAAGTCCTTTTCAGAGCCTTCAAGTCCCCTCAGTAAGGAGTTTTTCCTTTTCTTTTGGGTAGCAAAAAGACGAACAAATTGAGACTGTTTTGTGCTGAAGTAAGTCACACTGAGATCTCTGTGCACCTTTCTGAGAAAAAAATTACATGATTGCAGCAAATGGAACATATAATGCTTGCAAAGTTCGGAGAAATCTTTGTCCAAAAGTTGTGCCCACTTGCTGTTTAATGCTGCTATTGAAGTACTCTGTACTTTAAAGAGCCAGCTCATTAAACCTGTCGTGGATAATGTAACAAAAGTGTGATTCCATATTATCCTCCTCCCAGCCCATCTTTTCTGCCTTGTGAGATGTAGCAAGGGGCCTGAAAACTTTCTCCTCCTTAGAAGTAAATGCTCAGTTAGTGGCAAAACCCACTTTGCCAAAATAGAAATTCTAGGTCTGTTCAAATATGTGAAAAAAGACATCTCAAACACCAGGTGTAGGTAAACCAAACTGGTGTGTTCATATCTGAACATGTTGTCATGTTACTTTGAGTAGAAAATAATGAACCGTAGTTACATGTCTCTTGCTCTGGCAGCATGGCTTATTTTATTCTATTATCTGGAGGGTAATTGCTTTACAATACTGTGTTGGCTTCTGCTGTACAACAACTGTGAATCAGCCATGAAAAAAAAAAAGTGAAAGTGTTAGCTGCTCAGTCATATCCTGACTCTTTGCCACCCTATGGACTGTAGTCCACCAGGCTCCTCTGTCCATGGAATTCTCCAGGTAAGAATAGTGGAGCAGGTTGCCATTTCCTTCTCCAGGGGATCTTCTCAATCCAGGGATCAGACCCAGGTTTCCTGCATTGCAGGCAGATTCTTTATATACCCCCTCCCTCTTGAGCCTTCCTTCCTCCCACTCACGGCTTAAGAGTTGAAAATAAGGCCTTTCCTTACAGAAAGGAGTCACTCTTGATTTTGGCAAGCCCTTAATGTATCTTTTTTTTGGGCAGAGATTCACTGCTGTCCTCCAGAATCCTTTACCTTTTTTTTATGTATGAATTGTAGAACCTGAATTTTTAGCTGGGCACATGTCTGCCCAGATAAAGACTACATTTCCCAGGTTCCCTTGCAGCTAAGTGCTGACCAATAGGGAGTGAGGGGAAGTGATGTGTGCAATCTCTGGAGCAGGCCCTATCCTACGTTCCCTCTTCCCACCGACAGCCATAGCCCTGGTGGGTAGGGTCAGCCATGTTGGGCTATGCAGAGAAAGGTATCACCTAAGGGATCACAGAGCAACAAGAGGGAGGGTGCCTGGGTCTCTGACCTGGAGCTGCCATAACACCCCAGACTGCCCAAGCCTTGATTGTTAGATGAGGAAAATGTTAAGCTCCTGTTTTATCCAAGCCACAAGCATTTCATATGTATGTTACAGCTAATGAATCTATATCCTAATTAATCCATTCCACAAATGGATCTTTAATTTAAATCAATTCAGTGAAGCACTAATATATAGTGGCTATTGCACTGGGTGCTGAAGATCAAAGATGAAACACCACCGTCTAAGGGATTCTAGAAAGAATGGATAGTCTTCTTCATAAAAAATTTCACAAATAAATGAACCAATTCCTGAGATGTAAAGGGCAAAGTTCTATTGTTACAATCCCCAAATTAATTCCTATTAACACCAATCCCATAAACAGATCTGCACATTGAAAACATTTTTTTTCCCTCTATTTTTTGGCCATGCCATGTGGCATACAGGATCTCAGTTCCCTAACCAGGGATCAAAATTGTGCCCTCTGCAGTGGAAGCATGGAGTCTTAAGCACTAGACTGCCAGGGAAGTAAGTCTCCAGATCTGCACATTTTTTTTTCTGTAAAGGGCCAAAGAGTAAATATTTTAGGCTTCATGGGCCATTTGGTCTCTGCCACAAATACTCAGCTCTGCCTTGGTAGTGAAAGTAGTCATAAACAATGATAAACAAATGGGCATGCCTATTTCCCAATACAACTTCTTATACAAAAATAGGTGGCAGGCAGCTCTAGCTTGCTGACTCCTGATCTATGGTAAAATAATTTAATAGGACGACCTTCTTTTGGGGATTGACAAGAAACATGGGGTGTTAAAGACAGAATTTTTTTAAAAAATGTTAAATTTTATTTAATCCAGTGTCTTCCAAATTTATTGAACCACTTCAAATTTTAAAATAATACTTATTAGTATCCCAGGACCAGCCTTCGAGGGTGCTGTTCCAAACACTGGCTAAGTAATTTTTACTGTTAGTGGGTTATTTTAGGCATACATAAAATATATAGTAGTACAATGACCCCGACATGTCCACTACCCAACCCAACTGAAAAAATAAAGCATTTTAAATACAAAGACCTCTGTACACCTATCTTGATTCCATCATCTCTTCTACCCTCCTGAGATTACCACCTCCCCTGAATTTGACATTTATCATAGCTATCTTGCTTTATATATATACGCTTTTACTATTTTATGAATTCCTACTAATATGTAGACTATTTTGCATGTTGGTAGGCTTTATGTAAATGTTAGCATTAAACCCAAATCCTGCCTCAACTTGCTTTTTTTGCACAATATTGTCTCTGAGATTTATATAATAATATGTAGCTCTAGTTCATTTATTTTCTTTGCTAGTTGGCATTCCTGTGAATGAACATAGCAGCATTTATTCATCTGTTCTCCAGTAGAAAGCTCGTTCCTTTCTCTTTTCTGTATTTTGTTATTACAAACACTGCATCTATAAACATCTTTGTACACAGGGGAGAGTTTCTCCAGGGTATAGACCTAGGAGTAGCATTATGTGTTTTCAAGTTTACTTGAAAGTGGATTCAGAGTCCCCTCTGGTGCTGTTTAAGAGTCCGTGCTCTTCTATAGCTTTTCTCAAATCCGCCAGTCTAATGGGAATGAAATACACAGTAGGGTGTGGTTCCAGATCTCATTTCCAGGGTTACTAGGAAGGCTGAGCCTCTTTTCATATATTTCTTGGACTATTTTTATGTTACTTCTCAGGGATCTTTGGCCTTGGATGATGCTGACAGGGTAGATTGACACAGGAGACTGACAGGCATAAAAATTTCTAAGGAGAACTAAGGCTAGAGGCTGATCCTTCCAAGATGAACCAGTGTGCCTCGTTCAAAAGTCTGTTTCCCATTTCCCAATGCTGATTCTTTGACTGAAGTTACCTTAAAAACTAATTTTTATGGGAGTATAGTTGCCTTACAATGTTGTATTAGTTTCTTCTGTATAGCAAAGTGAATCAGCTAAACATATATATATCCCCCCTTTTTTGGATTTCCTTCCCATTTAGGTCACCACAGAGCACTGAATAGAGTTCCCTGAGCTATACAGTGGGTTCTTGTTAGTTATCTATTTTATAACTAATATCCATAGTGTATATATGTCAGCCTCGATCTCCCAATTCATCCCACCCTCCCTTCCTCCCTTGGTGTCCATGCATTTGTTCTCTATGTCTGTGTCTCTATTTCTGTTTTGCAAATAAGATCATCTATACCTTTTTTTTTAAATTCCACATACATGCATTAATATATGATATTTGTTTTTGAAATTACTGTTTTAGTGGAGAGAACTTGGGCTTTGGAGTCAGACAGGCCTGGTTCTAATCCAAGATGAGGCTCTTTCTACATGAGATGGTAGCCAGATTTCCCAGCCTCCTGGAGCCCCAGTTCCCTCAGGTGTGAAGAGGAAAATAGTCTTGCATGCAGACAGGGGAGACTGAACAATGTGAGAAGCACCCAGGACAGTGTCTGGTCTACAATTCATGATCGTTCCCTCTGTCATCCTGTGCAATAGAGGAGATGTGAGCTGAAGCTCTGCTCATTCTTTCACCCTCTGCACACCTCAGTTTCCCCCACGGGGAAAAGTGTCACACCATTTACACACAGAAAATCAGACCACAAAACTGAATAACCCACAGAGCTCGAAAAGACTTTGGAGATCACCCAGTCTGGTGGTTCCTCATCTGTCATAGGGTGATTCCATGAGCTTGTAAAAGACAAGTTCACTTTGGAAAAAACGGCACATATGCTCTAATCGCTGGGTTGACTACAAACTTTCTGAAGGATGGGACCTGCTCCTTCATCGTTACCCAGAGCACCACTGTCATGACCTTACATGAAGGACTTTGTATAAGGATATGGCTGTATGGTAAGTACTGGTTGGCTGGCTTATTGCTAAGGGAAGTTAACACTTCTGTGTAACTAACATTTTCACCTAGAGTTTGGGAGGTTTGCTCGCAGATGAGAAAATAAGCATCTTGGACAGAAATTTGACTCAAGAGGGGACCCCCTCCCCCCCCAAAAAAACCCTGTTCCCAGAAAGTCAAACATACTCTCAAACTTCCGGACTGAATCTGAAGCCCCAGTCGGAAGTGAGCCCCAAATACCATTTAAGATTTAGTTTTCTGCCTTTCTGTAAGCACCAAATGTGTTTGTTTTACTTTCAACACTTTGGAAGCTCAGAACAAATTCCAAGTGTTGGCAAACTGTGTGCGGGTACAATCTGGTTTCTGCCCACGCTGGGCTGTTCAAACTGCTGCTTCGGGCCCTGGTGTCTCCCGCACTGCCAAGCCGAGGCGCCTCCTGTTGGTCTGCATCTTCTCTGCCCGTGGATAGCCTCGGATGCTGGCAACCCCTCCCCATCTCAGTTTCCTACATCTGCTACCTCACTTTCTTCAGGCTTTTCTCGGACCTGGGAGCCCTCACCTTCTGTCTCGTGATGACGCCTCTTCATTGGTCCTTTTCCTGGGCTTCAGGCCTACCCATGACTTCAGTGGCCACCAGTCTGCCAGCGTGCCTCCCCAAAGCATCTCAGTTAAGACCTTTCTTCTGAGTTCCCTGCCTGAACCTCACCTGCCTACCACTGTCTCCATGTTGCTTTGCATCTGAATTAGGTAGGAAAAGTCTTGTCTGTCACGTCTAGTATCAGCAACACACTTGGTAACAGCCCTTTGTATCATTCATTCATTCAACAAGTATTTACTGGGCTCCAACTATGTGCCCAGTAAACGTGGGCCTGCCCATGTTCTGTGGCAGGCCCCGCAATCAAGGAAACAGATTTCTGGCCCAGCCCTAAAGAGAGAAAGAAGCTACTCTTTGAGATAAAGGCTGAGCTATGACTCTTTCTTCTGGAGTATTCTATGCCCCCTCCCTAACCTCTGACCACTTGGGACAAGCCCCCATCAATGAAAGGCCGTATCTGTTGTCTATACATCTTCCTTTCTGTTGTTGTTTCCTGCTAGTGACTTCATCTAAGGTTGCAAGTACAGCTGGTAACAGACAATCAACAACTTTGGTCAAAGTTCCAGGATACCATCCAATGATGGTCTTCAAAAATCCCACACTTCAGAGAAAATATAAAACCTGAGTATCCCGAGGAACTCGGAAATCACTGAGGTGGGGACAGTGGCCCCCAAGCCAGTCAGCCCCAATCAATTTTCTTCCTGCACTTGGAGGGGGGACTGAGCCACCAGAGAAGAAGGGCCAGGGCACACCTGCCTTCAGCCTGGGCTACAAACCACATCCCTTGTTGGCACACTAGCACATCGCTTCAAGATATTTATTCCTCGTCCCTCTTAGAGGAAGTTGAGGCTATTGTTTTTGGTAATCAGGAGAAGCTGACCTCCTTGGTCCCCAATGGGGGAGCAAGGATATTCGCTAATATTTAATGTGCATCTTCTGTGACACGAGTATGCTACATGATTTACCTGCTGTGTGTGTGTTCAGTCACTCAGCCATGTCTGACTCGTTGCGATTCTATGGACTGTAACCCACCAGGCTCCTCTGTCCATGGGATTTTCATAGCAAGAATACTGGAGTGGGTTGCCATTTCCTTCTCCAGGGAATCTTCCAGACTCAGGAATTGAACCATGTCTCCCACATCTCCTGCATTGCAGGCAGATTCTTTACTGCTGAGCCACCAGGGAAGCCCAGTTTACTTCCTACGTGGTGTTAAATGGTTTAATTATATCATTTTACTTAATTCTTCTGATAAAGAGTGGGAATATTATGGTTCCTATTTTATAGATACAGAAATTGAACCCCAGAGAAGTGCATAACTTGCCTAAGGTCACACAGAGAGTAAGTAGTCAAGCCAGGATTTGAACCCAGGCAGTCCGGCTATAGGCCTGCACTCCTAGGCACTCTGCTTGGCTCCTTCTCTAATAAGATGACAACATGAGCCCTTAATTCTCTGGCAATCTTCCTCTGATGGAGGAGCCTGACACAGACTCTCTCATTTCCATGGACAACCAAGTGGGCAGCATCTGGCACTCAACATTTTCAAAATTGAACCCACTGTTACTTCTCTGACATTGTCTGTGTCCTGTATTTGTTAATAGCGTCCTTAGCTACACACTCCCCAGAAACCTGAGTCAAACTCTAATATAAAAGTTTTTGGAGGGGAAAGGGTTATCACATGCACATGCTACCACATACAACAGGGGAGTAAATTTCCCTCCCATTTCTGGCTCCCCCATATGATGGCTGAATTAGGTCTCCCCCACCCCCAAGAGATATGCTGAAGTCCTAAGCACCTAACCCACAACTATGAAGTGAAGGTAACTTTATTTAGAAATAGAGTCTTTGCAGATACAGTCAAGTTAGATGAGGTCATTGTTGTTGTTTAGTAACTAAGTCATGTTCTTGTGACCCCATGGACTATAGCCCACCAGGCTCATCTGTCCAGGGGATTCTCCAGGCAAGAATACTGGAGTGGGTTGCCATTTCCTTCTCCAGGGCATCTTCCCGACCCAGGGATCAAACCCTCATCTCTTGCATGGCAGGTGGATTCTTTACCACTGAGCCACTGGCAAAGCCCCACATGAAGTCATTGGGGGTGGGCCCTAATCCAGTTTAACTGGTGTCCTTTACAGGAAGGTGGAGGTTTAGACACAGAAACAGAGAGAAGACAGCCATGTGAAGGAGGAGGGCAAGACTGGAGTGATGCTAGCACAAGCCAAGGAACACGGGGCTACTAGAAGCTGGAAGGGAACAGAAAGGATCCCCCTCCAGGTACTTCGGAGGGAGCATGGCCCTGCTGACACCTTGATTTTGGACTCTAGTCTTCAGAACTGTGAGACAGTAAATGTCTGTTGTTTTAAGTCACCAAGTCTGTGGTGCTTTGTTTCAGGAGCCATAGAAAATGGATATGCTGCTGCTGCTGCTAAGTCGCTTCAGTCATGTCTGACTCTGACCGATCCCCTAGACGGCAGCCCACCAGGCTCCCCCGTCCCTGGGATTCTCCAGGCAAGAACACTGGAGTGGGTTGCTGTTTCCTTCTCCAATGCATGAAAGTGAAAAGTGAAAATGAAGTCACTCAGTCATGTCTGACTCTTAGTGACCCCATGGACTGCAGCCTACCAGGCTCCTCTGTCCGTGGGATTTTCCAGGCAAGAGTACTGGAGTGGGCTGCCATTGCCTTCTCCGAGAAAATGAATATACCCAGTTTTCTAATTCCCCTCCTTGGCTGGTTATTGGTTTCATGCATACTCTTCCAAAGACAATCTAAACATGGATATAGAAAATACTCAGTTATGTTATTTCACACAAGGGCGACACCTCATACACTATTATCTATAGTCTTTTTCACTTGATAACCCATCAGGACTAATTTCAAAAATTATAATAAGTATATGTAACAGAAAAACTGACAATTTTAATATTAAACAAAAATTTTTTTCATGCCACACAGTATGTGGGATCTTAGTTTCCCAACCAGTGATCGAACCTGTACCCCCTGCACCAGAAACGCAGAGTCTTAACCACTGGACTGTCATGGAAGTCCCTATTTTTAACATTTTAAGTGTACAATTCTGTGGCATTAAGTAATTCACATTGTCATGCAACCACCATTACCAACCACCTTCAGAACTCTTTCATCTTCCAAACTGCAACTTGGTACCCACACTAACCCCAGGCCCCTCTGTCCACAGCACACCAGGGCCATTTCCAACAATGCTCAGTCCCTCACCCCTTACATGTGTCCCCAGGTTTCATCTTCTCTAGCCTCTTTCCCCATCTCTCCATACCCACTGCTTCTGCATCAGTCCAGCTGCCAGCATCTCTCACCTGGATCCCTGTAAGAGTGTCTTCATTCCAGGCCCTTGCTGCCTCAGCCCACGTCCCCTACCACCAGCCCCTCTCTCTAAAGCACTGCTGTCACTCTCATCCCTAACCATCTGGGATGGCTCCTCCCTCCCACAGAATAGTGGCAAAATCCTTTGGTGTGGCATAAAAGACCCTCCCTGGGCTGAGTTTAGCCGAGATTTCTCTGTGGTATCCAATGTCTGGTCCAGGGTCTGGCCTACAGGAGGTGCTCAGAGCACTGCTGGTTGAACCTGTGTTCTTAGTTTCAATTCCTTGTGTTTCTTCCAACACACAGTCCCACCTTGGCCTTTGTATATGTGGTTCCCTCTGTGTGGACTTATTTTTTTCTACTGCCCTCTCCCTTCCTCTTGTAGCTTCACCTTCTCTACCTAGCAAATCTGTTTATTCTCAGGATTCACATCAAATGGTACCTCTGGCATTTCAAGCTCCCAGACCTAGATCTTCACTGCTTTATAGTAGAGCATTTGCCAGATTTTTCCATAATCCCTCGACCTCTTTGCCCACCCACTCCCAGTCTAACTCCCAGTAAGCCAGGCACACAGTAGGGGCTGGTTTGGGCCTGCTGAGTGCAGGGCACCTCGCCAGCTCTGCTCCTGGACCTGCTCTGTGGCTCCTCCCTGACACCGAAAGGGGAGGACAGTCGAGCCCCAAAGCGCCCGCCTGGGAGCACGCAGAGCGCGGCTTCCCATCTTGCAGGAGGCGCTGATGCACTGACATCAGGCAAGAGTGGCAGCAGCTCCCACAGGGTCATCTCTGGGCCCAGAGGGCAGTTTCAGGTCCGCTGGAGGTGAAGGAACTGGCATCCCGTGCCTGCACTTTTAAGCCAGCCCAGCTGAAGAGGCCAGGAGTGGCAAGGACAAGGACACTCAAGAGGAGAAGAGAGGAGAGAGCAGTTCCCACTCTGAGAGGCTGGGGAGCCTTCCAGGGCCCCACAGAGGCACGTGCAGGGCTCAGGTGCTCCGCCTCTGCAGGTGATCTGACGGAGAGAACAGGGAGACCCAGGTCTGAATTCAGGGGCCCACGCGGACTTGACTGAGGGAAATGGCTGCCATAGATGCGGCTCTAGATGTCCCACCCCACCCAGTTTTCTCCAGAAGTCCCTGGCCAGGATACCAAGTATTCCTTTACAGCAGGAGCCTGAGGCTGTCCCATTCTCTCGAGGTCCCGAGGTGCTCCATCCCTCCCTCCTCAGTGCCCCTCTCCCCAACACACTCCTTCGCTTTCTTTGTATTCAGACTCTGTGAGATTATCTTGCTAATCTGTTTGCCATTGCTTATTGTAGGCATCTCCCAGCAGCACTTCAGTCTCCTCTGAGCCCAGAAAAGACCTGGCTCCATAAGGCTGGGGAAGGAGTGGGTGGACAGCATCTTTCCTTCTGACACTAAGGGCCAGAATTCCCCTCAACCAGGTGATCCTCTTCTTAAAGGGCCACAGAAGCTTGTGGGAACAAGGACCAGCAGCTCCAGCAGCACCAGGCCTGCTTCCTATGTGATGGGCAGCAGCTGGGTTTTCCCTGGCTTGATGTCCCTGGATCCCACCCAGGTTCTGGCGGGCCATCAGCACCCCATAAGTGTTTGGTAAATGAAACCGAATTTCCAGCTGTCATTATAAGGCTGTGTAAGAGGCAACAGAATTTCAGTTCAGGTGCCTCAGGGGCACAGTCTTTGTCTTAAAACCTAGTTTGACCTAAACTAGACAAATAACAAAACCCATTAACCTATTAACCTTGGGCAAACTTCAAGAGATGGTGAGGAACAGGGAGGCCTGGTGTGCTGCAGTTTATGGGGTAGCAAAGAGTCAGCCACAGCTTGGCGACTGAACAATGAACAACGAATTAACCTCAAAATGTGCCCAAGAGACCTAAGAAGTGCTAGGAGGGGCGGACCAAGCAGTGGTAAAATTTGTTAAATTCATATGTGACCTCTTAGTGAAGTTCCCCATTCCACAAAGCAGTCGTCACCCCCATCTTTACAGGGGATGAACCTGGTCCTGTGAGATGGGCAGAGTGACCTGCCCAAGGGGACCTGTTAGAAAGCAGCAGATCCAGATGAGAGCATCTAGTGCGGGGCTTGGCCTTAGGAGCTTGAAAAATGTAACAGAAGAGCAAAGGAAAGAAAACAATGCGTGACCTTCGACAAGCTCTGTAGCCACAACTAGCCTCACCGTTCCTATTTTGTAATGTCCTAGTCTGATACTCCTAGCATCTTACCATCCCCAAACGTACCCCTTCTGGACAGCTCAAAGTCTGGTTTGGATTTAAGAAACACTTGCAAAAAGATTAGCCATTTCCTGGAGGGAGCTCATGGTTTCAACAAGCTCCAACTGCTGTCAGTCAGTGTCATTTATCAGCTAAGAAAGGATTTGAGAACACCCTTTCCTACCATTATTTTAACACAGCCTCACTCTGGAGCAAAACTGCCTCTTACAAATGTGGGGAAAACAGCAGCATTTACTGTTCGTGTTTCTGAAATGTTTCAAGACCAATTATTAATAGGAAAATGTACAAAGCCTAATAAGAAAATGCTGCCGGGAGGTATTATTTATTTGTTCTTTCCTTTATTCTTACTTCCCTCCCATTTCCCAAAGGACAGGAAAAAAAAAAGAAAGATGATCTGATACTTTAATTAAGGAAGAATAAATGGGTCACCCTTGTCGGTTTACAACCTGCAGCTGCATTAAATGGTGTTCCTCTGGTATAAACTCGATTGCCACGGTGAGGCTTTACTGTAGCAGAATAAAGACAAAAGGGGAGCTCCCATAGGACTGACCAAGGTCACTGTGAAAACCAATGCAGCACTAGCGTCAGACCTGGGAATCCTTGACTGTGCTTGCTCTGTCCCGGCTGGTGTCCAGGCTGCCTCCCACCAGGAAACGTTGGTCGGCTGGTAGGTAATTATATGTTCTAATAGTCACTGACACTCCAGCTGCCAACACCACGTCCCAAGTTCCCGCATCGGTTAGAATACCAAACTACTTACACTGTTTCTAAGACTGATTACTTATAGCAGTATGTTAAGCTCCAAATGATTCAGAACTAGGAGTCTGCCTAGCAACTTCAAAGATGAACGTCTGAGACAGCAGAGACAAATCAACTTGCAAAGTCCTTCATCTTACACCTCATCTGCCTTACAGTAGCTATGTGATTTAGGACAAGTCCCATAAATGCAACTAGCCTCAGTGTTCCTATCTGTAAAATGGGACAATAAAGTCTGCCTTGCGGAATTTGTTTGGGATGGCACACTGTGAAGACTTAGTGCAAGGCAGGTGTCCAGTACCTATTGTTGGCTCTCTAAATGAACAACACTTCTTTGATCCCATCCCTTGAAAACTGGAGACAATAATTCCTACTTCACATCACACTAAATGTGATTGTAAAATATATGTATAGATGTATCTATATATTGCCCAGGCTGAAAAATAGATACTCAAAAAACAAACAAACAAACAAACAAACAACTGGCTGATCATATCATGGACTGAATTTAGCCTAGTTGATGGAACTTATCTTACATTTATTACTTAGGAAAATTTTTAACTAAATATTTTAGTTCTTTTTGAAAATGATTTCCAAATGTGAGGAAAATTTAGCTGGAACAACCAATTAGCATATTTCCTAGACACAAATCATCTTGTGCACAAATGAGTCAAGACCTGAGAGAAAAATGCCTAAAAATAGCTTAGAGACGCAGGTGAACTGGCTTCCTTTGCTTCCCTGCTCACTGTGTGCGTCGTGGCCTGGCAGGTGATCACACTCACATCCCGAATGGCAAGGCTGATTCGTCAAACTGGACAAACCCTGAAACTGAAATCCTTGGTGCAACTGTCAGAGCAGCACACCCCTGGTCACTAGACCCTGCAGTGAAAGCTCTGTGCTGGGGGAGGGGCCTACAGATGACAGTGGTCCTTGGAGTTCATGTTCAGTCTATGGATTTAGGAAAGGAAAAGAAGCATCTGGAAGGTGATCAGCATCCTCCAGGGGGGCTGACTCCAGATCCAGGGCAGGGGCCAGAAAAGTTGGTTATCTCTCTGGGCATCTGGGTTTGATGTTCGACTTCTAACTCTCACTTAACATCTGTGTGATGTTAGAAGAGTTACCTAATCTTGTTGGGCCTTGATATCTTTCTTTGTAAAATAGGGAAGCACTATTTTCCCAGTTAACAAGAGTGTTTGTTTTGAGGTTCAAATGAGAGCCTTAAGATAAAGCAATACCTAGATATGAACCTCCATTATTACTACAGCGATAGTAGAGATTTACACTGCTGCTGCTACTGCTAAGTCACTTCAGTCGTGTCCGACTCTGTGCGACCCCATAGACGGCAGCTCACCAGGCTCCCCTGTTCCTGGGATTCTCCAGGCAAGAATGCTGGAGTGGGTTGCCATTTCTTTCTCCAATGCATGAAAGTGAAAAGTGAAAGGGAAGTCGTTCAGTCATGTCTGACTCTTCGCGACCCCATGGACTGCAGCCTACCAGGCTCCTCCATCCATGGAATTTTCCAGGCAAGAGTACTGGAGTGGGGTGCCATCGCCTTCTCTGAGAGACTTATAATGCTCACTAAAAATGACCGTGTCATGAATACTTACTTCCTCTTAGGCATTGTCAGTGTGGTCCTTTATGTTTGTGATCCTGCTTTGTGCTTGCACCAATATCTGAAGGGGTTGCTATTACTATGTCCATGTTACAGGTGGGAAATGAAGGTCCAGAGAGGTTAACTAGCTTGCCCAAGTTTGCACAGCTAATTAGTCATGTTGGTGGAATGTGGACTCAAGCAACCGGACTCGAGCCCAGGTGCCTACCCTTTAGGCTGTGAGGTTTCCTGAGAGCATGACAAACAACCAGTTCTTTATCAACAAAAGTTAAGGAAGTATCCTACTTTCCCCGCCACCCAGCGGCCTCAGGTTTGCTTCAAGGAGGAGAGCTGGCGTCTCAAGGTCATCCCAGCCCAGAGCTGGGGACTGTGAGCAGCAGCAGCAGGAGTGAGCCTGCAGGTAGGGTACCACACCCATGAAACAGGAGGCAGGAGAGTCTCATGGGCACAGGATGGGCTTCGGAGCAAGAGTCACAAGGATCGCCACCTTGACATCTACACTATCAGCTGTCCCACCAACAACTTCCCAGTCTGTAAAATGGGAAGTTTACACTACCCTCAGGAGGCTGCTTCAGGGATCAGAGTAATGAATGCAAATCTCCTGTTGCAATTAATACCCGCCACACAGCGGGTGCTCAGTAAATGGCTGCTCCTGTGTCTCTCTCCCTGAGACCCGTGGTTATTCTAGGTGATAAAATGTAAGGGATGGTGGCACTGACAGATTCTCTCTGGACAGAAACCTCCTGAGGAGAGTACAAATCAGGGCTTAGAACTATGGGGTCTGGGAGTATGGGCTGCCTGAATTCACATTCTGGTTCCACCACTTACAAATCTTGTGACCTTAGGCACGTTACTTAATCTATCTGTGCCTCAGTCTCCTTGTCTGGAAAGTGGGCATAATAACAATACCCACTTCATTCATTATTAATTAGTCTGTGTAAAGCAGTTATGACAGTGCTCACTTTGTGGCAAGCTTTCAGTAAATGCTTGCTGACTTGCATCAGGGCCCTGCATGTCCCTGGGTGGTGGGGCATTTATGAGCCTTCAGTGGGCTATGCTGTTTTCTGCAAACCCTCCCCTTCTTTGCAGACTTCCAATCAGATCTTGGAAGGGTGGAAATCTCTGAAGCCTGGCCACATGACAGGCTACCCTAACCTGGTGGGCAATGGGGATTTGAAAATGGTGTCCATGACACCTAGACAACAGACCTGGGAGTCGGGAAAGCACCCACACTCATGCGCACACACCTATGTCTGAGTTTCTGTATTGTCTGCATTTACAGCCAGGTTTTGACTCAAATGAGTGGTTTCATTTCTTTCACTTTGGATAAAAGTGAGTCTCTCCCTACCCCTGCATGGGGTCCCTGAGTGGTGCATGAATAATTCCCACCTTGATGCAGTAGATACCTGGATGCAGGGGTGAGAAATGGAGGGCGAGCCAGTTCATTCCATGCAAGTGAAAAAGCACAGGCGCTCTCAGACCCAACCAGAAATTCTACTCTGCACGGTTTAGTTAGAAAACTACAGGGAGACAATAATTTACTTCTAGTAGAGAGAGGGAGAGAGGGAAGACGAGGGCGGGAGGGGGAGAGGGAAGGAGAGAAGGAGAGGGAAGGAAGAGAAGGAGAGAAGAGGGGCAGGATGAGAGGGAGAGAGAACGTAATCGAAAGAATACGCCTAGAATCAAGATCAAGGCACACGGATATCTTGTAATCTAACAATCAGGAGCATTCCCATATAGCCTTGCTCCCAGCCCTCCTGCGTCCCTGCAACTCGAGGGACCTGCTTATTGTCAAGCCTGCGTCTCTCCTTTAAACCAGAGGAGCCTCGATCTTCGTGACAGCGAGGCTGCCCGCGCACACCGCCCAGGGCGCAAACCAGCCCAAAGCCCCCGCGCGCTGCGGCCGCGCTCCCCGCACCGGGGACGCGGGCTGGGTGTGAGAGGAAGGGCGCCCTCCCAGAGCCCCGCCGCCCCGGGATCTCCAGCCCGCCACCCTACCTGAGCTGGCGCGGCTCGCAGTCCACGCCGGGCAGCAGCAGCCGGGCGGCCTGGCGGACGTCGTCGCTGTCCATGGAGAAGCTGCGGCGGTGGCCGGCGTGCGCCACGGCCACCCGGATCCACTCCATCAGCGGCGGCAGCACGAGGAAGGGCCTGCGGCGAGGGAGGGACCGAGACGCGTTAGGGCGGCAGTCGCAGGGGCTCCCTGCTCAGCCCCACCCCCTGCTCATCGCCGACTTCCCCACCACCCGCCTCCCCCTTTTCCCTGGAGACACTGTCTCTCAATTCAAAGTGAGAGAACCTTTGGAGACATCCGGACCGCACCGGTGACCTCGGGGCAGGCTCTCTGGAGTCTTTGGGCCTCAGTTTCCTCATCTGCAAATGGGGGATAATGTGACTGAAAGGATACGACGTGACTCTTCTGTGAGTGTAATCTCCTTCGGCGATCAAATGAACATTAACGAAATGACTCACTTAAAGCACCAAGCACAGGGTCAGGTGCTTAATAGAGAATCCAATCCACTCCTGGGGTTATTAGGACTTGGGGCTCCCCACGGTGAGCCCAATCTTAAAGTGCCCTCCAACACTCCCTTCCCACCGCTAGGCTGCTTCCTGTCATCATCCTTCCGAAGTTCTCCCAGGCCTCAGCTCTTCTCAAGGACCAGACTGCTGGCAGACTTCAGCATCTGGGAAGAAGCAGTCTTCTGGGAGAACCTGGAGGGGCAGCCCAGAGCTGCCAGCGATGTGCGATGTGCGGGGGAGGAGGGGGCGGTGCTCTGGGGCCTTAGCCACACCCCCGAGCTGTGGGAAGTCTCGGCTCCCCACTAGCTAAAGGGGTCACAGCAGGGGTCCAACTCGCTGCATGAATTAACCGAGATCTTGCTTCTGGCTGAACTTTCTAGGTGTAATACATTTGTGCTATCTTCCTGTTCCTGAAAGTGATTATTATAAATTCCATCTTCTCATTAGGACTGAGGACAGGGAGCTTTTGCAAAATCCTGATACCCGAGTCCTATGCCAGGGATTCTAATTTAATTTATCTAGGATGAGGCTGGACATTGATAGCTTTTAAAACCTCCCCCAGGTGAACACAACACGGCTCAGAATTCTCTGGAGAGTTTCTTAAAATGCAGATTGCTGGGCTCCACCCCCATAGTGTCCGATTCAGGAGATCAGGGGATGTGGCCAAGACTTTGCATTTCTAATGAGTCCTGGGTCTATGCTAAGGCTGATGCTACTGGTTAGAGGTGGGTGCGTGTTCAGTCTTGTCCAACTCTTTGAGACCCTAGGGGCTATAGCTCACCAGGCTCCTCTGTCCATGGAATTTCCCAGGCAAGAATCCTGGAGTGGGTTGCCATTGCCTACTTCAGGGGATCTTCCTCACCCAGGGACAGAACTCCCATTTCCTGTGTCTCCTGCATTGGTAGGCCGATTCTTTACCACCTTGCCATCTGGAAGCCCTAGAGGGGCACACTCAAAGAGCTTCTGCTCTAAAGTATGGTATAGGACCTGGGGATCACCTGGTTTTGTGTGTGTATGTGTAAATGCAGATTTCCTGGCCTTATCTCCAGTAATGCTGATTGCACAGGGCTCATGAATATAATTTTAATAAGCAGCCCCTATGATATTGATTTAGGTAGACCAGGGGCCACACTTTGAGAAATGCACGGTGCAGGTCAAAAAGATTTCCTATTCATGCGTTATGGCTACAGTTGGGTTGAGGCATGCGGGGCATGTGGGTGTAAAATTTAGGAAGGCCAGATCATGTCAACATGTTCCAGCAGCTTTCTTGCTTCACCCTAGCCCTGGAGCTGCTGTTCAATCCAGCATGGCTGCCATGGGTGGGAGAAGAAAGTGGTAAGTAAAGGGTTTATTTACCCAAGGCAGGAGCACCTTCACTGTATGCAGTTGTCTCCCCATTTTGGTGGCAGGTTCCAGTTTTTCTAGAATGCTTTCTGGTTATCCAATGTTAAGACTTAACAGCTGTTACATTCATCTCAGTTAATCCCATTCATGATCTCAGCTAAATGCTTAGGACAACCTACAAGCTAGTCATGATTATGCCTATTTTCTAGCTCAGGAGAATAAAGTGTACTGAGGTTAAGTAACATGCCCTGGCTCACAAGGTTGGCAAATATGAGAGCTGGGAATCAGACCCAAGACATTTGACTTCACAGCCCATGTGCAGTAACCCCATGTGGTACTTGTCCAACTTCCCAGCATGCACCTGTTACCCCAAGGGGGCCCATCTGGTCATGGACCTTTGATGGCAGGTCATTTTCATTCCTGCTCACTCAGCTCCATTCTCTCTCTATAATATAAGGTTTCCAATCCTTTGAAAATCCACACCCTACTTAACCTTCCGACCACAATTCAAATCCCACCCCTCCCTAAACATTTCTCCTGGGGACTCCTCCCAAAACAGACCCTTCCCACAGTGGCCCCCACCCCAGTGGCCTGACCTACCAGTCTTGCAGATGCCACATGAGAATGTGAACTCCATGAGATGGGGACCTGGGACTGCTGGATTCACCGACCCAGCCCCATCCCCAGTCATGGGACAGTGCCCGGCAGGCTGTGAGCACTTAATAAATGACGTGTTCATGAAACGGACTAAGATTTATCAATTCCTCACTGGGAGAAACAGATAAAATCGAGTTTCTGAACCGGTGGACCTGTGGGGCAGGTTCCCAGGGAATTTCTGCCTGGATCAGCCTGCTGCTTAGGCTGTCGTCCTCATTCTCTCATTCTCTCCATCACCTAAACCGAATCAGGCACTCAATAAACACACACTGACTTGAAATTGAATTGGATTCTACAGTCTCAGGTGAGCAGAACTTATTTTTGTCACCATGACTCCATCACTGCTGAAGCCAAACCGGGACGCCCCTCTGAGCTGTTTCCGCAGAGGCAGCACCCCCAGCCCCTGGCCTGCCTTTGCTTTGCACGGTCCCAGCCCCTCAAGCACAGCCCACAACTCCCAACCCCTCAGGGTCCTCTGGAACACTGCCCTTCAGCAGCTGTCTTTCATGTTAGATGCTGAGGCCTGGGGCACACAGTCAACTCCTGATGAATACAGAAGAGGAGAAAAAGACACTCTACTGCGCCTTCGAAATAACACTTTTACCAAGACGAGCATTCGAATGAGAAACCTTGAACCCCAGATTCCACCGCCTCTGGAATTTTCTATGGACTTTTCTCCCCTTTCAACATCGCCTTCTTTTCGTCAGTCTGACCTCAATAGTTTATAAGCTCATGAATTCTTTGCCAGCAACTCATTTAAAAATCTTCTTATCTTGTCTACTCAGAGGGAAAGAAAAATAGTATTATTTGTGAAGTTTCTTTTGGAGGAGGTTGGAGATGGGAAAGAATGCTGGGGTCTTGAGTTAAGGAGAGGGTGGAGAATGCTAAGAGGGAAAAAGACTGCATTCTCCTGATACATTTTTTAAGAAAACACTTTGTTGGTGAAGTTGTCTGTAGTGACTAAAACCTAGAGGAGGCCCAAGGAACTCATGGTTTAGTGAAGCAGATTCAACCTAAGAATCAAGGCCCAGTGTGGGAGGTGGGTAGGGAGGGGGGTGGTAGATGGATGGGTAGGGTGTGGAGGGTGGGAGGGCAGCAAGGAGTGTGTGAAAATTGCCAAGGCTCTGATTTCACCCCCAGAGTTTTGGTTCAATAGGTCTTGGGTGGGGCCTGGGCACCTGCATTTTTAATAAAATCCCCTGGGAATTCAGGAGCAACCCAGATCTAATAACCTCTGACTAGGTGGCCTGAGGTGAACAGAGGAGTGGGGGAACACAATCAATTCAAACAGGGCAGTGCCATTAAAATTGTCATTATGGCCTTAAAATACTGAAAACAGAGTTACCTACCATATGATCCAGTGATCCCACTCCTGGGCATAAATAACGACAAAATGCCAATTCAAAAAGATATATACATCCCAATGTTCATAGAAGTCCTACTTACAACAGTTAAGAAACGAAAGCAACCTAAATGTCTGTTGACAGATACATAGATAAAGAAGACGGTGATGGAATATTACTAAGCCATGAAAAAGAGCGAAATATTGTCATTTGCTGCAACATAGACAGACCTAGAGATTATCATACTAAGTGAAGTAAGTCAGATAGAGGAAGACAAATATTAATATGCTATTCTTTATATGTGGAACCTAAAAAATTATACAAATGAACTTGTTTACAAACAGAAACAGATCCACAGTTGTAGAAAACAAACTTATGGTTATCAAAGGGGAAAGGCAGGGAGGGATAAATTAGGGGTTTAGGATTAAAATGGTATTTCCAGAAGCTAGTGGTAAAGAGCCTGCCTGCTAATGCAGGAGACATAAGAGATGGGAGCTTGATCCCTGGGTCACGAAGATTCCCTGGAAGAGGGCATGGCACCCACTCCAGTATTCTTGCCTGGAGAATCCTGTGAACAGAGGAGCCTGGCAGGCTACAATTACACCCTACTATATACAAAACACGGAGAAGGCAATGGCACCCCACTCCAGTACTCTTGCCTGGAAAATCCCATGGGCGGAGGGGCCTGGTGGGCTGCAGTCCATGGGGTCGCTGAGGGTTGGACATGACTGAGCGACTTCACTTTCACTTTTCACTTTCATGCGTTGGAAAGGGAAATGGCAACCCACTCCAGTGTTCTTGCCTGGAGAATCCCAGGGACGGGGAAGCCTGGTGGGCTGCCATCTATGGGGTCACACAGAGTCGGACACGACTGAAGTGACTTAGCAATAGCAATATACAAAACAGCCAACAAGGTCCTACTGTCTGGCAGAGGGAACTATACTCAATGTGTTGTAGACTGTAGTGTGCCTAGAACTAGCACAACACTGTAAATCAACTATATTTCAATAAAATTTAAAAAGTAAACCCTAAAAATCCTTTAGGTTGCACTCATATTGCAGGTATGCTTCCAGGGGCTGGAGATAGAGTGGAGAGCAAGACACATCTATGTTCTCATAGAGCTAATGGTCTAACAGGAAGACAGACATATAAGAAACCTGTAAACCAACCAAGTAATAAAGCAATTGCAAACTGTGATTGGTGCCAGGTTGCTGGGATAGAGAATAAATAGGTTGAGGTGGGATGGTGGGAAGGCCTCTCTGAAGAGGAGACAAAACCTCAAATATGGGAAGGAACTGACCCTATGCGAATGTGTAGAGAGATGGGTATTTTAGAGAGCAGTAATAGACTGCGCAAAGGCCTCGAGGCAGAAAAGACTTAGAGCTCAACCGAGGGACCTTCATGTGAATCATGTCCTATTTGGCCCTCCAGGACAGATGCGGGGGCCAGGACACATGTGAGGAAGAGTCACTGTGCTTGGCTGGATAATGGCCCTCAAAGATATCAGGTCATATTCCCACAGCCTGTGAATACTGATGGCACAAGTGAGTCTGAAGATATGGTCCAGTTAGGGAATTTGAGAAGATTAGCCTGGATATCCAGGTAGGTCCTAAATACAATCGCACGGGTCCTTAGAAGAGGGAAATAGGGAGATTCAGTACAGGTGATACTGAAGCAAGATGCTCTGCTTTTGGGTTGAGCTGAAAGGAACCACAAGCCAAGGAATACAAGGAGTGCAGCTTTAGAAGCAGGAAAAGGTGAGGAAATGGTCTTCTCTCAGAGACTCCAGAATTTAGCAGACCTGCTGACAATTTGGTTTTGGCCAGTGAAATTGATTTTGGACTACTGACCTCTGGAACTGTACGAGAATGCGTGTGTGTTGTTTTAACCCACCAGGTTTGTGGTAATTTGTCCCAGCAGCCCCAGGAGACTAAACCAGGGTATTGACAGGGTAACTGCAGGTGAGTTTGGAGACCAGAGAGTGGAGAATGTGAACCAAATATTAAAGCTGGGAGTGAGGGCATCCAGAGGGCTCTGGAATCATCTCCGAGATCTGAGCTGCCTTGTTCCTGAGGTCAGAGCAGTTCTTGTTGATATGGGCTGAATGATATCAACCCCAAATTCATGCATCAAAGCCCTACATGCCAGAACCTCAAAATGTAACGGTATTAAAATAAGGCCATTGGAGTGGGCCCTAATTCAGCGTGACTTATAAGTGTCCTTATAAGACGAGGAGACTGGGACACACGGAGAGACACAAAGAGCCAGCTATGCAAAAGATGCAGAGAGAGGGCAGCGGTCTATCAGCCAAGGAGAGAGGTCTTGGAAAAAACCGCACCTCTGACAAGTCTCTAGCACTGTAAAAAGATAAACTTCTTTTGTTCAAGCCACCCAGTTTGGGTTAATTTGTTATAGAAGCCCCAGCAGATGAAAATGCCTGTGGTTTGACTTAAATTTTGCTCACCCCTCAATATTTTAGTCTGTGGTAGAGGAACTTCCATTGGAAGCTGATTCTTTAGAGAGCTGCTGGTTTTCGTTCATTTCCTAGTGACAACAGAAGATGAATTCAAAGCCATTTGAAGGCTGTACCGTGCAGAGGTCAGAAGTTTGGGCTTTGGAGACAGGCTGAGTAAGAGCTGGATTCCAGCTCCACCCTCAAACTGTGTGACCTTGAACAAAGTATAGTTGTCCCTTGGTATCCACGGGGAATTGGTTTCAGGAACCTCATTGGTACCAAAATTCTCAAATCCTTTATATAAAATGGGATAGAACAGTACTCTGCATCTGCAGATTCAACCAACTGTGGATGTGGACCCTACAGATGGAGGACCCACTGTATTCCAATGGTCATGCCTTGGTCCTCTCACTGGGAAAGTGGGGATAATAACAGTATCTACTTCAAGGGGTGTGGTTGGCCTAATAATGTCACCCCACTGAATGTCCACATCCTAATCCCCAGAACCTGCCAAGGTTATTTGGTAAAACAGAGTCTGCACATGAGATTAAGTTAAGGATTTTGAGCAGGAAAGACTAGCCTCAACTACCAAGGTGGGCCTGAAATGAAATCACAAGGGAACTTAGAAGAGGGAGGTGAGACAGTCAAAGGTGAGACTTTCCTGGTGGTTCAGTGGCTAAGACTCTGCACTCCCAATGCAGGGGGCTTGGGACTGATCCCTGGTCAGAGAACCAGATCTCACATGTTACAGCTAAGAGTTTGAATGCCAAAGTTAAAAGATCCCACGTGCTGCAACTAATACCTGGGAACAGTCCAGGGGAAAAAAAAAAAAAAAAAGGTCAAAGGAGGGAGTAGATGTGATGACAGAAGCAAAAAGTTGGACTAATACAGGAAAGGGACCAGGAGTTAAGGAACACAGGTGGCCTCCAGATGCTGGAAAAAGCAAGGAAACGGATTCTCCCCTGGAGCCTCTGGAAGGAGCCAGCCCTGCC